>NW_019943112.1:0-33658 GCF_002910315.2 Salvelinus sp. IW2-2015
AGTTGTTCTAAGATGCTCTATCGTTTTGCACCTTTGTAATGCCTACCGTCATCTGGTGTTCTTGCAAAAACATCAAGTTAATGAATTTGTTAATGTGTGTATTAGTGACTTACTATACATTTATCAGTAGCATCCATCACCAAGGCGTAGTGATCACAGCCTCCATCACCACCCTTCACTTGTGTACCACTATATCCCTCAAACTCAACTCTGGACCTTGAAGCCAGACCCACTGCATTTTTTAAATTATTCCCCTCTAATCAGGGGCTGATTTAGACCTGGGACACCAGCTGTGTGCAATTAATTATTAGGTAGGACAGAAAACCACTAGGCTCCGGACCTCGTAGGGTAAGAGTTGAATAGCCCTGCGCTATATGATCAGCAGAATATCTGTTGTTCAGCTTCCTATGCCCCCCTGTGGACTTCTTGTGGTAGTTCACTCAGACTCCAAAGGTTTTTAGGGGTTGTATTACTGTACTATATGCTGAACCTTGGAGAATAATATTCTAGTCCTTTACATGAGATTTTCCCCCAAATTTTCCACAGAACAACACGGATGGACTGTATGAGTTGGCCTGTGGGGGACTCATCTATTGCCTGGGCGTGATCTTCTTCAAGTCGGACGGGGTCATCCCGTTTGCCCATGCCATCTGGCACGTGTTTGTGGCGCTGGCTGCAGCCGTGCACTACTACGCTATCTGGAAGTACCTCTACAGGAGTCCCCCTGCTAATACTATTCGGGACACCTGACCCCCACCGCGTCAAGTAGGCTAACTGAAAACACAGTGCCCTCCAGTGCCTCTCGACAGAGGCACCAGCTAATAAAGACTCCCACAACTGCCCACCGAGGATGCAACCACAGCCGGAAAGTTTACGAAAATGACCATGCATTGTTTACTGTTTCCAGGTAGGGAACAGTTTTTCGGTTTATCTTTGACTGTACAAATGTTGAACAAAGGTTATTTGTAATTCTGTTTTTGTACAACTGTTATTCAGTTGGAACCACCAAAACAACTAAAATGATCAACTTATGACTTCCATTTGGAAATTGTTCTCATCTTCTACACATAATGATACGTTGGGCTGTATTGATATCAGTGTTTTGTATCACTTCACATTCCATACTTAGTATCATCTGTCATTTGTAGTGATTTTGTCAGTCATCTTATTGATTGGAAAGCAGTTGGGAAGGACATTCAATTGAGTTGGGCTTTTCACTCTGAGGTAAATGTGCACTGTACACATTAGACACAAAATGTCTGAATCAGTATTTATCAGTATCTAACTAAGTGCAGTCTTATTTTTCAGAAGCACTTTTGTATGATAAGAACCGCAAAGAACTATTGGATATGATGTTTAATAAGTACTCTGATTTGTGTAATTTTATTCTTTCTCACAAATATGGAGCCTTCAGAAGGTGAGTATTTGAGTTGGTATAGCTTTTAAAAAGGGTCTCTGTGATTGGACTGAACTTCCAGAAAGATACAGTATTTACAGTACATCTGAGATGTCCTGTACTTCTGCACATATTATCACTGCTGACACTTTTATGGTATAGTAGATAGTTCCATTATATCACACACTTCCTGATTTAAAAACTCCTCACATTCTAAATTACCCTTCTGTTCTTTGTATTAATTTTAACCTGTTATGTGTTTTTGGATCTTTAATGGTACTGCATTCCCTACCTTTCTTTTGAGGAGTATTTGCCATTTCAGTTGAGAAACTATGAAGACCAGTACCATTATACTATGAAGTTGAATTGATTGAGAAARGTGMKATGTACAACCAACCCTATAATGATTTTTAATGYWTGGTAGATTTATCKATTTTTAGCTTTCTCACTTGTTTRTCAAATTGCCAGAGACAGTTTTTGGAACAGGTGTTCACAAATTMRCCTTGTGTAAAACACTGTACAGCCCTTGGTGAYCATGCCTTTGTTTTTCCCCTCCCTGACATTTTGTTAGCTATGCTAAGTGGAGAAATCAGATGATTTTGTTATGGATTGTAGCCATTCTGAAATGTCTTGCTCCCTTTACCACAATGTTTTGTAATATTTGTATATTCTGTTTTGGCACATGATCCCGTACTGGCCTTTTTAGGGAAAACATCTGCTTCTTGTTAACTCTCTACTTTTATCCATTGGGTGTATTGGTGCTGTACATATAGAAAACAATGTTCACTCTGTAAGAAATGGGTAACTAATGTGTTGATGAAAAATAAATGCCCTCAACATCATTCCTTTCGTCTCAGTTTGTCCATGTCTTGTAAATGTGTACTAGATCTATAGGTTGAAACTATAGCTGACCTCTGGGGGCTTGTCACAGCACTTCATACAGACAGAAAACACATTTCTCCATTGTTCTGTGTAGGAAACCAAACCTTCATTAAAGGAGTTGCATTTCCTCCATGTATTTCCTCCTCCTTAGCTCATTTCCTCCATGGACAGAATGGTAGCCAGACAGAGTCCCAACAAGAGACCTTCCAATCACTGACCTTGATGCTTGAGACAGCTGCTGGGCCTGGGAGCTTTTTGATCAATCAGACTGGCAGGTGGATGAGGAAAACACACAAGCCACTGAAATGTTGATACCAGCGGTTTCATTCATTTAGTACCATGTTCTGAACATACCACAACTGACAACCCAGCCACCTGTAAATGTTTTTTACTCCTTTAGAAATACTAGTTATGTGACATTACTTTCCTAAATGTATGCTAAACATTAGGAACAACTTCCTAATATTGAGTTGCACCCTTTTGACCTCAGAACAGCCTCAATTTGCTGGGGCATGGACTCTACAAGGTGTCAAATGCGTTCCACAGGGATGTTGGCCCATGTTGACACCAAAGCTTCCCACAGTTGTCAAGTTGGTTGGATGTCCTTTGGGTGGTGGACCATTCTTGAAACACARGGCAAACTGTTGAGTGTGAAAAATCCAAAACCGTTGCGCCCGGCACCGACTACCATACCCCTTCAAAGGACCTTAAATCTTTTGTCTTGCCCATTTACCCTCTGAACAGCACAGATACACAATCCATGTCTCAGTTATCTCGAGGCTTAAAAATCCTTCTTTAACCTGTCTCCTCCCCTTTATCTACACTGATTGAAGTGGATTTAAAAAAGTGGCATTAATAAGGGATCATATCTTTCACCTGGATTCACCTGGTCAGTCTATGTCATGGAAAGGACAGGTGTTAATGTTTTTTTATAAACTGGGTGGTTCGGGCCCTGAATGCTGATTGGCTGAATGCCATGGTATACCATGGGTATGACTAAAAATGACTATTTACTGGTCTAATTACATTGGTAACCAGTTTATAATAGCAATAAGGCACCTCTGGGGTTTGTGGTATACGGCCAATATACCATGGCTAAGGGCTGTTCTTAGGCACGACACATCTCCTCGGGCCTTATTGCTTAAGTACTATATAGACTCAGTGTATACAGTAAACCGTTTGAAAATGTTTGACACTAGCAGAAATAACAAGTGTGACACATCAAAAGAAACAGAAAATCCTTTATTAGACACTACGAATTACAGAAAGGGAGGCCAAGGACTGAATATCATATGTTATGCATTKATTCCATGATAAACAAGACAGAATACTCCTTTCATTGTGTATCTATTGTACCCTCTGTGAAACAGTCCATTGGTGTTGCCATTAATACAATGGTAATTAGTTAATTGTAGTGTTTTAAATAAGTAAAAAGACAATTGTAAATATATAGAATATTTGCTGCATTAGATCTGAACCTATTCAAGTGGTGATAATGACATTACATCGCTGAGAGACTGAGGAACAGTCAGTGTATTCAAGGCACTGGAATAGACTCAGAATTATGGTTACTTTTTTCCATTCATGGGTGAGGTAGTGAAGTCACTCTACAGGGAGGTATGTGGGCAATGTGTGGACTGGTAATGGCTTTATCCTATTCTTTCATATGGTACGTCCATGGTACAGAATAGRATGTTAAAGTACATGGACACACACAYCTAACAAAACCCATATCTGTACGGATGGGCTAWAGAAATGTGAATAAGGAAAACCKCCTRCAGCCATTTCTCTACAGCCAAAACATATKATCTCTACTCTCACCTTGGCTGGACCATGATCTMCAACAGGTAAGGAACACTACACTGTATTTGGTCAATTGTGAATTTAATGAAGTATTATAGCAGAAATAGAGACRTCAGTAAGCTATGCAGTGTCKTTGAGAGTAATATCACTCAGGCAGTGGGGCTTACTAGAACTGCAAGGTCTAACAAGCAGACAAACAGCAGCTACAGTAACCTGAAATTGCCCTCCCCCTTCATTGTAACATCATTCTAACTAGTGAACATAGAGATGGCTCCAAATATTAGTATATATCAGAATATGACTAAAGGTAAACCTTTTCAGTTTTACCATCAAAGGACTCCGGTGACATATTTTGGTCATCTGAGTGAAGGGACCCATAACAGGAGTCTTCTTGAGACACCTAGTGGTGACATCGATGACAATCAATAGCAATAGAGACCCAATAGTGGGTCTCTTCAGAAACCGATTAAAGATCATTACATACATTCTGTCCTCCATACTCACAACTTTATTTCATGTTAACGTTGGTGAGACTCAATCTTAAAGCACTGCGATTCCATGACACAAGGAACTAAAGGTTACTAACGGCTAAATCTATAGTATATAACCAGGATACAGGAGTGTCTTTCCAATAATGCCCAAAAGTATCTATTACTGCTGCTGGATTTGGAGGAATCTCTGTAAAACTACCACATTGTTATGGTTAAGATATCAAAACACTACTATATTGGTTCTTTGAGTAATGTATTTGTATTCTTTAATAAATAATACTATTCTGGATTCTGTGCCTTTAAAATACATAGCCAGTAATGTATAGGAAAAATACTGTACAAAAAAACCCATATAGAATAGCTTTATATAAACATCTCTTWTAACCAATATATCATCTCTGTACTGAATATTTTGGTTTGTAGTAAACTAATTGTTTGGGATAACCACAGTACTGGACAACACCATCCAACTTTTTTTCCAACATCTTTTACATTCATACAGCCATCTTACAGAAGAAGGCAAACACATAGCTACAAAAATACAGATATCTCTATTGATTATTAAAAGAACCACTCTTGTTAATCATGCTAAATAAAAAGGAAATAATTAAACCACTTTGCGATTAGTTTGAGGTTTGTGTTCTGAGAAATCATGCGGAAATATTAAAATAAAAACAATGAGATGATAATAAGAAGAATAACATTATCAACGACACAAATAGAAGTCATAATAATATCAATTAACAAATTGAATATTCCAAAAAATTCATCTGTCCTTAACAGAAAAGATACATAAATATCAGACAGATTAGACTGAGGAACATTGCACCAGGGCAGATTGTGACACGCGTTAGAAGATTAGTGCAGAGAGGGTTAGCTGAGTTGTGGTTTTGGAACAGGCTGCAGCAGAGAGACCACTGAGCACAGGGTGGGAAATCTGTTCACCATCACCATGCTAGCTAGCGCAACTCCCAACAGAAAATGACCGCGCCGCGCAACGCGAGACAAGAGGCTTGTGGGTTCTACTGGAGACCAAGAGGTGCTCTGATTGGGGAATCGGTGTGGGAGGAAAAACTTGGTAGCATGAATTAATATAGATTTGGAAAAGATTATTGCTCAATGTGTGATAGAAAAGAATCGCTGGTTTTTCTTTTCAACTGTACAGCTATACTGAGGTTTGAGAGGGAGGTTAAGTGCTAACAAGAAAATATTAAAAATCACAAGAGTAGCTTATAGTCCTGATGTGATGAACTGATTTTACAGCGCTGCAATAGAACAACAATGGACACGAAAATGTATAATATTAACGGAAGTACAATAACATAAAAAAATTGCAATATGAATGTACGCGCAGTACAAACCGTTCGAGAAAGGATGCTACAGAAAGGTACAGGACATAACAGACAGGAACAGGGTCTTAGGTAGGAGGATAATCCCTCTGAAAACAGCACTAGAAGAACATAAGGATGGGGAGGGAGATACATTACAACAGTTCTCAGTCCTGATCACATGTATAAAACAGGTGAGAAAGGGGGAAAACAAACACCATGGCATCATTTACAAAATGAACAATGGAAGGAGGGGACAGGGTAGGGATCCGGAGAGTAGGTTGTTGGCTCATTAACACTCAAAGTGCCTTGTAGTACTTGAAAGAGGAAAGTGTGTGTGCATATTGTACATACATACATACATACTCATACCCCATGTACATGTGTGTACATGAAGGGTGAGTGAGAAAACAGAAGGAACAAACAAACGGATGCCAGTGACAGAATTCAAATTCCAAATGATAGAATCATATAGGATTATCATGTACAGGGGTGAGGGGCTGGTGTGTGGGGGGCCAGTGCCACCAAAAGGGAGGCACATTGTCCTTCAAACTCTTGGGTGAGGGGGTGAGAGGGAAGGGTGTGGCGTGGTTTGGGGAGGTTCACAGGGGCCCATGCCGAGCCTCGTATTTGGCCACAATGTTCTTGGTGCGACCCAGTTCCTTCCTCAAGTCGGCCACCTCTGAGCGAAGCGCACCGTTCTCCTTCTCTAGGAAGCTAGCCCGGATGGCAATTTGGTTCTCCTTCAGTCGCCTGGCATCCCGTGATCTTTTGGCTGCTACGTTGTTCTTTCTGCGTCTGGCCCAGTACTTGTCATCCTGGAAAGTGAGGTGAAACACACTGTTGTGATTAATTTCTTTCTTCACACTACCTGTGGTATTGTAAAAATATAAGTGATTCACCTGAGTAATAAACAGTATTCCAAATGTATTCCAAACCTATTATTCATGTCATCACGTATCTCATTTTCACTTAATACATTTCCATAACGTTGTTTAAAACTGCCTGACACGTTCAACCTCCTTTGCACCCTGCAGGAAGCCATCTTACCTCAACAAACAAAATAGTACATGTGATACACCTCTTCCAACAACATCATAWSACCCGGGTTAAGGGTGAATGACCACGGCTAAACCTGTCAATCTAAATCGTGGCCAAGTTCGCGACCTCCCTATCAATAATGAAAAAGCTGCCGGTTTGGGTTTGCGCCAATGCTCCTCCTCATATTGTGGTTTAAAATACTTCTGATTATTTCGGTGGAATAAGTCCACTTGCTGCTTACATAACATAAGAAAACATGGTGCTTAAAGTTTTTGGCCAAACAAGTGGTGAACCCTTTCAACCTTCCACATAAGTAGGCTTCAGGCAGGTTACCTTTAGATCTTCAGGGATGAAGATCTTGCGTGCCTTTTTGATCATGGGCTGTGGTTTGAGCTCCTCTGGGGCGAACTTGCGTTTTCGGGGGTCAAACATCTCCTGTCCGGGCACGCTAGACAGAGCCAGGTCTGCAGGATCGGGCTCGTAGCCCACTGGAACTTGAATAGACTCTGGATCGATGGGGCTGGGGGTGTTCCTGGCAGTTGAGGGTAGCACTGCAGGAGAAAGGCAAAGGAAAACAGGTTAGAGGGTCTGCTGAATTACATCTGGGCACTGTTTAGAAGAGATTCTACTCTCTGAAAGAGCAGGCTTTGAGGTGCAATGGTCCTTGAGAAAGTAATGGTTAGAAATTAGGCGTTATTAGACCTCAACTGGTTTCCTTAAAATGAAGGTTCTAGAATCTGCCATTAAATGTAATATAAAAAGCTATGACAAATGTGGCAGTCATTAGTACCCCCCTCACCTCCTACCCCATACCAGGGGTAGTAGGGGTACTTTTGAGTTCTCTAGAAAGACCCCTTTAAAAAGTCCCAAGGAGGGCACTTAGGGGAAACTAACACACGTGTGCCTGTTTACATCATAGTATTCCGCCATTCTGTTCTGTATCATGGTTGTGCTTTACAAAGCTGATCCTCTAGAACAGGGGTGTCAAACATACAGCCCGGTCCAATGCGGACTACGGGTGGTTTGAGTAAAAAAAAAATCTCTCATATATTTGTTTTTCAACAGGACACTGACCCAACAACCCTCCTTGCTGTGTAAGGGCTATTTGACCAAGAAGGAGAGTGATGGAATGCTGCATCAGAATACCTGGCCTCCACAATCACCTGAACTCAACCCAAATTGAGATGGTTTGAGATGAGTTGGACCGCAGAGTGAAGGAAAAGCAGCCAACAAGTGCTCAGCATGTGGGAACTCCTTCAAGACTGTTGGAAAAGCATTCCAGGTGAAGCTGGTTGAGAGAATGCCAAGAGTGTGCAATGCTTTCATCCAGGCAAAGGGTGGCTACTTCGAAGAATCTCAAATATAATTTGATTTGTTTAACACTTTTTTGGTTACTACATGATTCCATATGTGCTATTTCATAGTTGATGTCTTCACTATTATTCTACAATGTAGAAAATATTCAAAATAAAGACAAACCCTGGTAGGAGTAGGTGTGTCCAAACTTTTGACTGGTACTGTATGTATGTATGCATGCATGCATGTATGTATGTATGCATGCATGCATGCATGCACTTTAAAATGTCTAAAACCAAATTGAAAATGTGTAGAAAAGATAATGGACCTACATTCATATAGTTTCTTGACTGTGTCCCACTAGCTAATTAATCACCGAAATGAAAGCTAGACAGTCAGGAAGCATCGGAAATTCAGAAAACAGAGGACTACAAGACTATTTGTTGCAAATTTTGACAGCAAGGAAATATAACCATTTTTTTGCGCGGTCCTCCGGACCTCGTTGACGACCGTATGCGGCCTCCGGGGAAAGATTAGTTTGACACCCCTGCTCTAGAATCAATACCAGCCTTGCATGTGAAGACGGACTATACTCTTATGTCCGTCTTATTCTATACATGCTCATCAAGTCAATGACTATTTCATCTAAATAATTCTACAACTGGCCTTGCCCACAGGAAAGCAAAATAACTGTGGTTGCACCTTTTAACCAACAGGTGGAGCACAGAGAACACAAACACACAGATTTACCGACACACAGACAGACAGACACTCTCACAAACACAGAAGATATGTTATTTAAGCTTTTCTGGGGCCCTGTTATCCGTTCCTCTAGTCAGCTGAGCTCAGGCAGACAACAACATTTTGTCTGTAAATGTTAAGGCAACCTTCTCGTCAGCCAGCCTCAACATGTGCCTCTGCGATCTCTCTGTGGATGTTACGTAACACCTAATAGATTTCTATTGCACAGAGCAGCAGGTCAGCAGTTGACACGGTTTCACATTCTACCCTTCATCATTCTGTGGATTAGCAAGCAGAACTGAAGAACTTAATTGGATGGCTTCATCAAATCAGCTGTAATTTGGTGGCTGGCGGTGAGCATCTTATGACAGTGTATTTACTTGAGATTCATCCACTTAAACAGCTTGACAATTACAACGATTCACAATCAAAGGACTGTAGTCTTTTGTAGTTGGTTTGAAAACGTAATGAGGAATGAAAGAAATACAAATTCTTCCTGCTGACGGTGAAAACATTTCACTCAAACAGAATTCAAAGGTCGACATTTTAGGTCACTTCCTACGTCATGACCCAGCTTCTCTGTGCTTTAAGCTGGCTACGGCATTAAGCCTTCTGACCTTTGGTCACAGCAGCATTTCTAGCTCCAGCTAGTCCTGGTTGAGATTTAAGCCGAGGCCAACATACAGGTCTGACCTGCTTGTACGTTATGCAGAAGAAAGTAAGACAGCTACTCCAGCCCTTTCAGAAGAGAAAACAAATATGTATGAATTTAGAGAAAAAAAATATGGATGAATATGTATGCACTCACTACTATAAGTCGCTCTGGATATGAGCATCTGCTAAATTACTAAAATGTAGACACGCAAGCGTGACAACTACACTCTAGCGTCACCAGTGAATCATTGCATCAGTAGTCACTGACACATTAAGCTAAAATGGCTGGCCATCCAAAGTGGTACTTCAGCAGGGGTCCAATTGAATGCCTCATGTTAGTCCCCAACAATGACAGGCCACTGACTAACACTGTCAGCTTAGTGCCAAGCTACTTACAAGGGCTAAATCAGACGCTGTCCAAAACAATCTGTCAAAAGTATATCACCTGTATAAATAACAAGCACTGTGGCCCAAACGTCTTATCACTTTAACCATTTATTCTGACCAGATTACTGGAGTAAAAATACAGTGACATGCTTTACTGGCTAAGAGTGGCCTGGTGAAAAGTCTGGCTGATAGTGCCCTATAGTATTTGGCTGTGACCTCCCCTCTACGAACCTCCAATAGGAAGAAACAACACACACCAGTCTGACAACATGTGTTCAACGTCCACCAAACATAGATAGAAGGTAAGAGCTCTGCGTCTTGTTCCTTCTCCTGTAGGTAAATGCTCAGATTTGCATTGTGTGGGTGGGTAGTAGAACCAGTGCAGATTGGACGGAGGGCTAAGATGGCTCTGACCTGACTCTCACCTGCATGTTCTTCCTCTGACTGCTGGACAGTCAGGAGAGAAACTCAAACCCTCTTTAAACTGCTTTGATTTTCATTAACATTTTAAGCTCGACCCCTAAGGAATGACAACATTGAGTCTGTGCCTTTTCCAACCAATCTTCAAAATGAAGTGTGAGCTAGTCGGGGATTCATATTATTGTGTTAAGTGTTTACTGTATATGAATGTGACGCTAAACAACATGGAGTCAACAGGAGAACTAACCATGCCTCCCCTTTATATGTTGACTATAGGGAGAGGATTTCCATAGGTACCACATACCTTATCAGACAGTCACTTCCATGGCACACATGTTTAGACCTGACCTTTTACCTTGTCTACATTCCACTTCCCTTTTGGCACCTGCCAACAATAGACCGTAGGCCCCTTATTGAACCAGCAGTGGGACCCGCCCATCGCTAACTCCACTGGATATCTGCTGTGATAACAAAGCTATCTTGTGCTTGCATGCAATATGGAATTGGGAGGTTGGTGGGGCGGGCTAGGCTGGAGGTGTATGTGATAGCAGTATAGCCTTGACCATGTGATCTCATCAGGGTTCAGCCTGTGCCTCTGCTATGGCTCCGACTGGGATCTGTCTGGTGAGGGAGAATTAAAGGAAGGCGGAGGGGGAGATGCTCATGCCATGACAAGCTCCCGTTAGCAGTGGGGCTACACATGGCTGATGCATGTGTCTGTCAGGAAGACCTAGCCGTACATGTGAGAGGGGATGTGCATAATGGCGAGAAGACAGGCCCTGTGAAACTGTACCAGACAAAACACACACACACACACACACACACACACACACACACTCACTCGCACTGAGACAAATATACACGCACGAACACCCTCACATGCTGGGATTCTTTGTACTGTACAGATGTAATTCTTTGACACGAGTGACAAGTGTAATAGTTTGTTGTGTCCGGATGTACAATTACTTCCTGTGGTGAGGCCAAAAACTATTTACAGTACCACGTCAAGGTTTGTTCCCAACTTCTTTTTTTCTTTTTTTTTTTACTTTGTGAAAGTAGTGGGGAAATAAATACTGAGAGAAACATTGTGGTCACTGTACGTACACTGACGAAGGACATACATATGGCTATGTTTGGCATGAGTAATAATGTCATCATTAGAAACAAACTATTACACTTCTGTCTGCGACTACTTTCAAGGGACAAGCTAAATCATATTAAAATGTGTCAAACAGAATGCCATACATCAGAAGAAGTTGTGAAGTTTTTTTTTTACCATGGCAATTGTGAGGTTATTTTTGGAATGGATGGGAATTTAGGGCATTTGCAATTCCTTCAAATGTGAMTGCAAATCACAGTAAAAGCATGCTGGGTGGATCAGAGTAATAGTGGGTGGGAATTGATACAGTAGAGTATCGTAATATTAATACTATTTATGACAATATTATATCAATTTTATGACTCCAAGTATCAATTCTCAACAACAAACCTTTTGTATATTTTCTGCTAGGTAGTTGACGTTAGCTGGCGCTAGTCGGCTGTACCTGTGCCAAAACGTTGGTATTTCTCCTTCTATAGCTTTGGCCTCAATCTTCTATTAAATGGTGAGCCAACATTTCAGTACTTTTATTTCCATGACGGATCAAAACGAGTTTTTATCATGGGTCTCTCGTGTCCCCCTGCAGCAGACATAGTGAGCAATATGTCATGAACATCGAATCACAGAAATCGCAGTATCAAATCAGAATACATATAGAATCGCAAT
Source organism: Salvelinus sp. IW2-2015 (assembly GCF_002910315.2). Taxonomy (NCBI): domain Eukaryota; kingdom Metazoa; phylum Chordata; class Actinopteri; order Salmoniformes; family Salmonidae; genus Salvelinus; species Salvelinus sp. IW2-2015. Next base: position 12,205 of record NW_019943112.1, read on the forward strand.
AAATATCGTATTGGCACCTAAGTATCGTATCGTGAGGAGCCCTGGCAATTACCAGCACTACCAGTTAAGTGGTAATTCATATGAATTCAAGTCCACTACACAGGCCAGTTTCACTAGGTCACCATCACTGTTCACGTCGGGACTTGGTAGATCATTAATGACTAAGATGAAAAACCTTTGGACATACATAGGTCTATTGGAATAAAATGCAGCAGAATGTGTTTTGTGTGAGAGTTCAACTTCTATTCAATCTGAGGATGTTTACTGATAATGGTGTCTTAACTCATATCCATAAAACCTCAAGAAGTATGGGACAAATAATATAGGTCCCACCGAGCAGAGACATTGTAAACATGAGCTTCTGTTATACACTGGAACATTGTAAAAAGGCAGGTTTCCATACAGTGTGGATGTGATTATAAGGATTGTATTTGACACACTGTGCTCTACCAACTATGGTAATGTGAAGATATCACACACACCAACCAAAATACGTACCAAAGTTACTATATAACACAAACCAATGGGCACACAGAAATATTCCCTTTAAACATATAACATACTTATAACTGATGTGATAACACCTTATTTACAAATGTTGATTAAATAAAATAGAGTCATAAAGACAACTACCATCCTCATCATTAATTAACTAGCTTCAAAATAAAACAATTACAGGCAATAGAATCACTGTTTTCCCCTCGAGTAGAAGATTCAGATAGGATGTCCATTATTTAGCAACAAAGAATTGGCTAGCACAAACCAGATCACATCTGCCTGCTCCAACAAACACACCAATTACACTGACCATCTTTATTCACTCCCCCACTTTCAAGAGGCTGAAACCATGACAACTAGCCTTATGGAAGATGTTTGCCTTGGTGATGATTGTAAATAAGGTATGTTATCCTCACACCTCTAAATAACTGGGTACCAGGAATGTGTGTTTCATTAAGGAGGAACGTTTTACTTTTTTCTGGTTGTCTCCTCAGTAGACAGCCACAGATACGTCAGGATTCACCTTAGGCAAACAAAGCAAAATGGAGCATCGCGTGCCAAGCAACAAAATGAGCCTAATCTAAATCAATATTGGAATTTCACCGGGTATGTAGTAAAACTGTAAATGTTTGTTGACAAAAACTACACAGTTGAGGGATCAAAACTATAACCCACCCAAGTTGTACAACTACTGTCCCTCCAGTTTAACTTTCTAGTACTTGGCACAATGCCACTCAAGCTCCAAAGTCCAGGGCCAGAATTGTAGAAGAAATGTCCTAGCATACTCAAAGCCCCTGAAGTAGCCTAAARACGGAGAAACCTCTATCTGTGCTTTTGGTCAGAGTGGAATGGGGTATACAGTAAAGGAGAAAGTTCAGTGTTGAGAAGACAACCTGGTCATAATATGCYTYCMGYGTACACCAGGTGGACAAACAGCGCCCGGGGCATATTATTAGAAAGCGCAACAACTCAGGTTTTGACCATAGAGATTTGCCCTAATTTGAGAGCTATAGGAGYGTTGTGTGTGTGCGRGTGTGCGTTTGGTTGACCTTGCAGATGTTWGCRRTCGTTTGAGAGTGTTCCTGTGCTMTGTGTTGTGTGTGATATGGTKTTTTACCTGCTCTGGCTGGGGGGCTCTGGAGACAGTTCTGGGAGACCATGGKTGTATGAACGGAGGTAGTGGCGTGGCTGCTGAGGTCGACCACAGAGGGTATGGGGGGTGCAGGGGAAACCTGCTGGATAGTGGGCTGCCGGGACTGCTGTGGKTGGTTTTGGTTATTCTGAGCTGAGTTTGCGGGGATGCCATTCTCTGACAGAAACTCTTCCAGGTCCATGTACTCCAGCTGAAAGTTGTCCCCATCATATGGCAAGGTCTTGTCCCACAGGGTTGGCCCCAGGAAGGCCGACTGTGGAGTATTGGCACCGCCTTCCTCATCCAACTTTTTCTCTTTCTCATTCTTCTCTTTTCCAAAACCTGCAAATATTTGGAGAGAGTCATATCACTGTTAGACCAAAACAGCTAAACAATGTCTTTACAATGTCAAAACGGCTAAGCCAATAAAAGGCCAAGGTTTTAATTTATATATACACACACAATATCTACAGCCCCTGATTGTTGATTAAACATATAACATAGGTCTACTTGAGGCGTATTTGAATGTATATATACTTGATGCAAATATATAAATAACCAAACTACAGTAAATACCCCATCAACTCCAACAGCAAAAGCACCCCCTAGGGGACAACCTCCAGTCTCAGGAAAGCTCAGGAAATATATTTTAATTTCTCTTCAACCTATTTCCAGAAGTTTTAAAGAGTTTTTTCAAATCTATCTATATATATAGAGAGAGTCTCTATCAAGTTGTTGACAAATAAGTACTAAATGGTTTCTAGACTGGCTAGTTTTCGGGAAAACGAACTATTTACAGTAGATTACAAACTTCCCACAATGTACTACTGTTGGACTTGCTTTTGCCCTTTAAAAGTATTTTTGTAGTAGTGTTCAGATTTTTGTCTAAGTTGTTGGGAAAGTTGTCAAAATGTCAGTTATTTTTAAAAGTTTAGATAGAATGTAGTTGATGTGGTTAATAAAACAGTGGTTGTTTGATTGGTAGAAGATATTTCTGTTCTGATTTAAATAGCAGAGAAGTAGACCAAGATGCCATATCCTCTAAGTTTTTGCCTAAGTTGTTGGGAAAGTGGTCAAAGTAGCTGATGTGTCAAAAGTCTAAATGTTTACTCATTGTCTCATGCTAGAAATGTGCTCACCCAGTGCTATAAATGTTACATTTCTGAAAGTTATATGACAGTTAATTCAACAGTGGGAAGTTAGCTTAACGAATGCAGTGGATAACCGTTACTAAAACAGCTGTCACTTTTGATCAGAAGAAGATAATTCTGTTCTGATTTCAGATTTGAATGTGTTGTCACGACACCAGAGTTTTGACTTCGATACCAGGTTTAGTATCACAATACTCGATACCAAAATGATACCAATTTAAAAAAGAAAGGGTATTAGCCAAAGTCACAGAATGGTAATTGATCCAGATGGATCTTTTGAGTCCATTATCATTACATTTGAAAAATGTTTTAATGTATGCATTAATTAATTAATTCTAAAATAAATGTCACCTTTTTTTAAACCAAACTACATAACATTATGGTCTCTAGTCTATTGATAAACTGGGTAAATCATGATGTAGCCTAGGCCTATTTACAATACAAGGGAATGCATATTCAATAGGAGTGTGTGCATACATTGCGTTATTGACCTTGTTTTGGCTGATTTCATTGGGCTACAGATGAAAACCAATCCGTTTCCCTTCCATTTGGCCCTTATTTTAAAGTATGCGCGTTCTCTTTAAGACCCATGACGTCATGCACATACACCTTTGTAAACATTTATTAACAGTTTCAACATTTCTACATGCTGTTTTTCATTATTCAAGTGTGTTAACTTATGTGCAGCATAAGTGGTGATGCAGCTCAGACTCCCAGTGGTTCCTCCTGACAGGCTTGGGCTAGCAATGAGGAAGTGGAGCAGGCACGGTGCTCTCGCGCTATAAGGGGACATCGGCTACGCTGATAGACAGACTTGGTCCTCTCTCAATCCGTAGACGACATGAGACATGACAGAAGTACCAAATATAACAACAATTCGGGTACCCACCCGTTTTTCAGGTTCTAGTATAGAAAAAGTACTGAAGTTTCGGTATATCGTGAAACACGCATTTGAATAGCAGAGAAGTAGACCAAGATCTCATACCCTTTAAGTTTGTCTAAAGTGCTGGGGAGGTCGGCTAATGTATATATATTTTTTTTTTACAGAAAATGAAGTTGATGCGGTTACTAAAACAGCTGTAACGTTTTATCACAAGAATATATTTTTGTTACGATTTCAGATTTCAATAGCAGAGAAGTAGAGGAAGATTCCACACGCCCTAACTTTTTGTCTAACTTGTTGGCAAAGTGTCAATGTAGCTGATTGTTGTCACAAGTTACATTGTTCACAGTGCATAGAATGTTGGATGTATTGATGTCACAATGGGACCTTTAGAATGTTGAAATCCCTTTAAAGTGGATGGAGGACAAAACGAAGGGCAAAAAGCTTTATAGTTTATAAAGTGTAAAGGACATCCACAAGTTGTATACAAGCACACTGGTCCTGACCACTCTGCACCTTTTAAACGTTTGAATGACGTTTCTAGCTTAAACGGTGTACGAAAAATAGCATTCCAAATAATAAAAGTACTGTATGACAAAAACTTACAGTGGGACGTTTTCTGTCGTAAGTCACATGAATTAAAGGGATAGTTGCTACACTGTATCCTTATCAGGCTGGAGCTGTCATACCAGGAATGTATTTTTGACATTTAACGACGAATTGCAACCATCATGGAGTATACTGTACTCCTTCCCGATCTGGCTAGATGTAGTAGTACTAATGCATTACACTTAATGCGGAAATCAGCAGTATAAACAATAACAAAGCGAATCCCCCGACACTGGTTCGGTAAAAAGCTGAGGGATGGGGCTAGAGAAATGTAACCACTCAAATGCATAGACATGAAGAGTTAGAGTTATGGATACAAGGATTGACCATCCATGATATCAAAATTATAGTTTTAACCATGTTGAGGCTATATTGTGTTTGTTTACATTTTCATTGTTTACAAACATTGGAGTAAAACAATCTTATATTTGGGGTTCTGATGGGGTATGACAGTTGAACTAAGCTCATGAGGCATTTATAAGTTCTCCTCCTCAAGAATCAATTCATTTATAAGTCCAAAAATGGATGTAGCAACAGTGATTGTCCCTTTAATTTACACTTGAATCAACGCCAATTCTTAGTAACTAAAGGTGAGAAACACCTGGCTACCGAAATATTGTAGCCATCGGAGACGTTCTGGTTTTTCTGCATTGTATCTTGCATGCTCACGCGCTGCAACACTGGCAGATCCTGCTTGAAAGCGAGAACGACAAAACAATCGTCTCAAAAATGAATGTAAACTACCACGTAACAAATTATTTGACGTCTGCGTTTTGTTTACCTTCTTCATGATGAAATGGCAGCTTCATTGGATTRTCCAACAGGGACTTCAGTACGCCATTAGTTGGAGGTTGGAAAGATGAGTTTAAAGGAACAAGTCTGGCCATTTTCTCCATTGGTCTGGAGGACGATAGTATAGCCTACAATTGATGTTATTCCTAAAGAAGACGCACGTTTGAAAATATGTTAAACAAACACCAAACCTCAATGCTTGACCCAACCTGTAGTTCAGACCGAGAAATTGATATCCGCGCAGAAAATAACAATTACGGTTTTCGTCGAACAAGGCAGAGAACTAACTGGATGTGAAGCTCAAGATGGTTCACAATCCATTTGTGGACACTGATGTACATGACGTCAAACCTTTGGCAAATACTTACCGACTCTGCGAATGAGATGGAGGGAAGGAGGGACTGACCACTGCTGAATAGGGAACTTATTTGTTTCACGGTTTTTGCCTATAATTTCTTTCTCAGCCCTTTTCTTCTTGAAAATATACATGTTAATCATGTTAATTGACAGATTACTCCGACATGGCGTATGTGATCGTTGTACTACCCACATCCATTAACCTTGGTATGTAGTGCAAGATCCATAGATTGAGCCCCCCATACAGTTCTCTCTCTCCCTGTTAGGCTACACTATTGTGTTATTGACTGTAAGTTTGTTCATTCCATGCGTAACTCTGTGTTGTTGTTTGTGTCGCACTGCTTTGCTTTATCTTGTCCAGGTCGCAGTTGTAAATGAGAATTTGTTCTCAACTGGCCTACCTGGTTAAATAAAGGTGAAATAAATCAAATAAACACTGGTGGGAGCAGTGGGATCATTGTGGTGTTCTCTCGGGGCGTGTAAGCATGTGAAGCTTTGAGTGTGAGGACATACAACCCTTCTTTAAAGAGGGGGAATATTGTAATTTAGGCCTACTGCAATGTGGTGTAGTGAGCTTCGTTGGACATATACACAGAGGCCTGTGTTATTAGGTGCTCAGCTCTGTAATAGGATATGGATCAAGCCCCCATCATAGCTCTCTCTCTCTCCTGTACATTCAATAGATGATTTAAAGCTTGTTTCCACCAAACTGGTAACTATTCAACTCTAATCATTTTTTTTGTCACACACCGGATAGTTGTAGTGAAATGTGTTGTTTTACAGGGTCACCCATAGTAGTACGGCACCCCTGGAGTAAATTAGGGTTAAGTGCCTTGCTCAAGAGCACAGCGACAGACTTTTCACCTCGTCAGCTCGGATATTCAAACCAGTGACCTTTCAGAAACTGGCCCAACGTGCTAACCGCTAGGCTACTAAAAGGATTAGGCTTATAACAGGTGTGCCAACTGTACATTTCTTAACCTTAGGTCTATAGGCCTATTATTGGCCACAGAGTAATTGAATTATACAAACATTTATTTTAGCTCTCTATTATGTCCTACAAACATTTAACCTARGGTCTACAACAGCCCCCGACACTCATTTTATTTCTTAAAACATAAAACCAATCAATTAGAATGATGCTAGTACAAAAAATGCCCAGGACATCTACAGCACCCAATGTCACAGGAAAGCACATCACATCACATCAAGCACATCACATCAATTCAAATTGTATTAGTCACATGCGCCGAGGGTCTAGACCTTACAGTGAAATGCTTACTTACGAGCCCCTAACCAACAACGAAGTAAAAAAAAAAATACAGATAAGAATAAGAGATAAAAGTAACAAGTAATTAAAGAGAAACAGTCAAATAACAATAACGAGACTATATGCAGGGGGTACCGATACAGAGTCAATGTGCAGGGGCACCGGTTAGTTGAGGTAGTATGTACATGTAGGTAGAGTTAAAGTGACTATGCATAGATGACAACAGAGAGTAGCAGTTGTGTAAAGAAGGGGTGAGGGGGAGGGGGGCACTGCAAATAGTCTGGGTAGCCATTTGACTAGATGTTCAGGAGTCTTATGGCTTGGGGGTAGAAGCTGTTTAGAAGCCTCTTGGACCTAGACTTGACGCTCCGGTACCGCTTGCCGTGCGGTAGCAGAGAGAACAGTCTATGACTAGGGTGGCTGGGGTCTTTGACAATTTTTAGGGCCTTCCTCTGACACCGCCTTGTATAGAGGTCCTGGATGGCAGGAAGCTTGGCCCCAGTGATGTACTGGGCCATTCGCACTACCCTCTGTAGTGCCTTGCGGTCAGAGGCCGAGCAGGTGCCATACCAGGTGGTGATGCAACTAGTCAGGATGCCCTCGATGGTGCAGCTGTAGAACCTTTTAAGGATCTGAGGACCCATGCCAAATCTTTTCAGTCTCCCGAGGGGGAATAGCTTTTGTCGAGCCCGCTTCACGACTGTCTTGGTGTGCTTGGACGGCCTGTTCACCCTGCTGTCATCCAGAAGGTGAGGTCAGTACAGGTGCATCAAAGCTGGGACAGAGAAACTGAAAAACACCCATCTCAAGGCCATCAGACTGTTAAATAGACATCACCAGCCGGCCTTCACCCAGTACCCTGCCCTGAACACGGTCACTAGCCGACTACCACCCGGTTACTCTACCATGCATCTTAGAGACCGCTGTCCTATGTACAGACGGAAGTTTAAGCTGAAGTTGAAGTCAGAAGTTTACATACACTTAGGTTAGAGTCATTAAAACTAATTTTTCAACCACTCCACAAATTTCTTGTTAAACATGCGTACTATTGTTTGTACAGATGAACATGGTATCTTCAGGCATTTGGAAATTGCTCCCAAGGATGAACCAGACTTTTGGAGGTCTACAAAAAAAAAAATTGAGGTCTTGGTGGATTTCTTTAGATTTTCCCATGATGTCAAGCAGAGGCACTGAGTTTGAAGGTAGGCCTTGAAATACATCCACAGGTACACCTCCAATTGACTCAAATTATGTCGATTAGCCTATCAGAAGCTGCTAAAGCCATGACATAATTTTCTGGAATTTTCCAAGCTGTTTAAAGGCACAGTCAACTTAGTGTATGTAAACTTCTGACCCACTGGAATTGTGATACAGTGAATGATTAGTGAAATAATCTGTCTGTAAACAATAGTTGGAAAAATTACTTGTGTCATGCACAAAGTAGATGTCCTAACCGACTTGCCAAAACTATAATTTGTTAACAAGAAATTTGTGGAGTGGTTGAAAAACTAGTTTTAATGACTCTAACCTAAGTGTATGTAAACTTCTGACTTCAACTGTATGTATGTGTGTCCCATCATCCCATCATATATACTGTATATACAGTACCAGTCAAAAGTTTGGACACCTTCTCATTCCACAGTTTTTCTTTATTTTTGACTATTCTCTACATTGTAGATTAATAGTGAAGACGTCAAAACAATGAAATAACACATATGGAATCATTTAGTAACCAAAAAAGTGTTTAACAAATCAAAGTTAAGTGTGCCTTGAATTCTAAATAAATCACAGTGTCACCAGCAAAGCACCCCCACACCATCACACCACCTCCTCCATGCTTCACGGTGGGAACTACACATGTGGAGATCATCCGTTCACCTACTATGCGTCTCACAAAGACATGGCGGTTGGAACTGGACTCACCAGACTAAAGGACAGATTTTCACCGTTCTAATGTCCATTGCTTGTGTTTCCTGGCCAAAGCAAGTCTCTTCTTATTATTGGTGTCTTTTAGTAGTAGTTTATTTGCAGCAATTTGACCATGAAGGCCTGATTCACACAGTCTCCTCTGAACAGTTGATGTTGAGATGTGTCTGTTACTTGAACTCTGTGAAGCATGTATTTGTGCTGCAATTTCTGAGGCTGGTAACTCTAATGAACTTATCCTCTGCAGCAGAGGTAACTCTGGGTTTTCCTTTCCTATGGCGGTCCTCATGAGAGCCAGTTCCATCATAGTGCTTGAAGAAACATTCAAAGTTCTTGACATTTTCCGGATTGACTGACCTTTATGTCTTAAAGTAATGATGGACTTTGCTTATTTGAGCTGTTCTTGCCATAATATGGACTTGGTCGTTTACCAAATAGGGCTATCTTCTGTATACCACCGCTACCTTGTCACAACACAACTGATTGGCTCAAACACATTAAGAAGGAAAGGAATTCCTCAAATTAACTTTTAACAAGGCACACCTGTTAAATGAAATGCATTCCACGGGACTAACTAATGAAGCTGGTTGAGAGAATGCCAAGAGTGTGCAAAACTGTCACCAAGGCAAACGGTGGCTACTTTGAAGAATCTCAAATATAAAATACATTTTGATTTGTTTATCACTTTTTGGGTTATTACATGATTCCATATGTGTTATTTCATAGTTTTGATGCCTTCACTATTATTCTACAATGTAGAAAATAGTAAAAATAAAGAAAAACCCTGGAATGAGTAAATGTGTCCAAAATTTTGACTGGTACTGTATATTTAAAGTCAAATGTATGTCCCAGATTGGGTCCATATCAAGTGAATGATTGGCCTATGTTGGGATCCCTATATCTGAAAGTAGGGCAACAACCTCAGTTCACCTCAACGGAGGAGCTGAGTCTAACAACTTGATAAAACATAAATAAATATTTAGTTTTATTGTCTGTTGCTTAAAAAAAAAGGATATTCAGGCCATATTTCAGTCATGGCTTGTTGTGGGTTGTAGTGGTAGTGGTAGTGGTGGTGGTGGTTGAGATGGATTTATTCCTCAGATAGAGTAGTTCTGACTAAAACTGCACCATTCTACACAGCATACCAGAGTGGGAGTACAGAGATCACAAATAATGTATGTGAGAACCTCACTTTGCCTGCAGCCGTTTTTAGGGTTCTTGTGAATGGGGTTGTATGATCAGTATATCCAAACACACTACCCTGGGCCTTTCACTCCCCCACAACCAAAATATAGAATTGAAGATTCAACTGGTTGAAATGTGTAAAATGAAAGCCACAGCTTAATTTGAATTGTACCAACAGAGAGGAGACTACGTTTTTTCAAGAAGATTGTCTCACTTAGCCGTGGAAGTCATGTGATTAAGAATTCAGGGGCTGGACGGAAAAAGTACAACTCACTGAAACGAGCCACAGTACAGCAGTTAAATGCCTGTGGAAGGTATTGAAACGAGCCACAGCACAGTAGCTAAGGGCCTGTGGAAGGGACTGAAATGAGCCACAGTACAGTAGCTAAGGCCTGTGGAAGGGACTGAAACGAGCCCCAGTACAGCAGTTAAAGGCCTGTGGAAGGGACTGAAATGAGCCACAGCACAGTAGCTAAGGGCCTGTGGATGGGACTGAAACGAGCCCCAGTACAGTAGCTAAAGGCCTGTGGAAGGGACTGAAACGAGCCACAGCACAGTAGCTAAAGGCCTGTGGATGGGACTGAAACGAGCCCCAGTACAGCAGTTAAAGGCCTGTGGAAGGGACTGAAACGACCACGCACAGTAGCTAAGGCCTGTGGATGGGACTGAACGAGCCACAGTACAGATAGCTTAAGGCCTGTGGAAGGGACTGAAACGAGCCCCAGTACAGCAGTTAAAGGCCTGTGGAAGGGACTGAAACGAGCCACAGCACAGTAGCTAAGGGCCTGTGGATGGGACTGAAATGAGCCACAGCACAGTAGCTAAGGCCTGTGGAAGGGACTACTGGGTGGGGCCCACTAAGTACCTTTAAGATACATGATATGGATAACATGGGTCTTAAAACATTCCTTGAGAACCCTTGATATTGACCAACTATTTTGGGACTTAGCATCATGTGCAGCTATTGATTAGAATCACTTGACATGATTTGCTGTCCACCACAGCCTATGAAAATTATATTTACCATTCAAAATTATTGATTTTATTTGCAATTATTATACATTTAAATCAATTTCAGTGGCCTAATGTAGACATATTACAAATCAGTGAGGGGCACTGATGTTGTGTGTATTTGATCTCATAGAGGTCTACCAACCCTGTTCTAGCTCTGGCCATGATGGTTAGACCTCCGCCTTAGCTGCACTAGCTGTGTCATGTTCCCCATGGCTCCCCACCTGGGCGTAGGCTTCCTGTGAAACTACTGGGCCTGAAAAAGAAAACATGACAGATCTCACTCTGCCTGTCTGAGGAGCTAGATGGGAGACCAAGCCCAGAAGGGTTTAGAATCCTCTCCTCAGTAGTGGCAAGCTACTCAAGCTGGAAGTATTCATTGTTTTAATTCCAACTTCTTTGTGCACTGTGTATTTTGTACTTTTAAATATGCAGTGCACTTCAACTTGAAGTTGAGCCCGTGAAAAGGGTCACATTTCAACATTCTCTTTGTCATGTTTCAACTGGACCATAGCATAGCTCTATCCTCTGTGTTTTTTTACAAGTAAAAGTTACGCATTACCAGTAATACAAGTGTAAGTGTTGATAAATGCAGTCAATTTGACTGGCTTTTAAAGTACAGCTGAGAGTAGACTTCTACATTTCACAGTTGGCCCTCCTTACTCTGCTCCATGCAATGCAGATATGTCACCGTGTATTTTCAATGTCACTGCTGTGGCTTAAGTGCATGTTACTCAAGGAATATATCATTTATTAATTGTTCATAAACTGTTGGTCCCCTCCTTTTTCTATTTATTTTGTTATGTAAGTGCGCGACAGTACTGTTCTGTGAAATACATGCAGAGTCTAATTCAATGCAACATCCCCCTCCCAATGCTCCCCCTGACAAGAATTCACACTGAGGGTTCAGGTGTGGTTTTGGGCAAGATGTGGCACACAGAATCCTGCAGCACAGTGAGCTAGGGATAACGGCCTGAGTCCGCATGTAGGTCTAGGGTAGCATGCTACCCTAGACCTTCAGGCCTGCTGAGGTATTACAATACAGCTTTTTATCTCAGCGTGTTTATTCATTCACATTATCCTTTTTCACAGAAAGATGACGTGACATTGTTGACCTCTCGACCCCTGGCTATTTCAGGCACATCATATACGTACAGTGGCTGATGTTAATCCTTCAGATTTCGTTATATTCCCAAGGGGAATCCAAATGGCCTGGGCCAACGCTAAAATAAACCTTATTTAGGGTTGGTTATTTTTAGAGGAGTGTAGTCGTCAAGATGTTCTGTGCTTATATATAGTTTTGAGGCAATTTGAGTGAGGCGTCCTCAAAGATAATCCCAGATGATAGAGACATCTGACCTACCTGGAACGCTGCTCCTCCTTCTCCAAATGGAAGCACTTCAGGGAGCTCATTCTTTACCACAGCATTGCAACTCAAACATCCCCAAACCCGAGAGATTGCCAAGGGTTACACCAAAACCTCTTCAGAAATAGAATGGGCATGAACGTACAATATATAGCAATAACAATTCCATGAGAAGTCCATGTACCCAGGAAAGCGTAAGGCAGGGTAACACTCTTCAGTTTCTGAATCCGTTTGCTTTGATTTATCCTGTGGCAAGTAAACATTTCTTGGAATCAGAGGAGCTCAAACTCGGGCTTTGTGAGGTAGAGCAGAGAAACAATCAAGCAGAAATGGGCCGTAAGTGATACTCTAACCAGATCTAATTTCATTGACAAAGTGTTCAGAGCACACTCAACAAGACAGGTGGGCGGCATGAGACAAAGGCTACGTGTCAAATGTATGTCTCCGTGGTAACACCTTGCGAAGAAGTGGCAATGGACAGTCGGAGACAAGGACATGATCTGTATGTTTTTCCATTTGAATGTTATCACTACAAGGGGAAAGAACTCTACTATGTTTTGTTCATTTACATTAGGGACAAGAAACAGGGTTTTAGGGCTGTACAGTATTTGTTTTATGAAGCTGCATGCATTCTTAGCTTCTACTTCACACACTGATTCTCCATCCTCTGCATGATTCTGCCTGTCTATCACCTCCTCTCCCTGCCTGAGATGTGAATTATTGAGGGTCATCTCCAGCTCCCATACACTGCATTAAGCTCTCACTGCGCCAAAATACTGAGCTGCTGCTGCCCACACACACATCAAGAGCAATGCAGTTGAAGAAATCTCTCTGSGGAGTTGCCAGATATGCTTGAATTATTAAGCGCACGTATAGGTAGAAGTAAGAGTAAAGAAGAGTCAATTGACTTATACTATTCAGGTCATCAGCGTTTGTTTAGCTGGAGATGTAGCCTATAGATACATAAAAAATGTGGTACTTTGGAGACATTTAATCACAATGACCCACATCTTGGTGACATTGAGTCCAAGCAAATTTCTTGAGATTTGAAGCAAAGCACAAAGCATGTTTTGACATACGACCATTACATGTTGCCATTAATAAAACAAAAAACTCTACTTCAATCAAGGTTTTCTACAAATGACCTGCTTGAATCCATTGATTGTATTGACTTGGCCTTTGAACAAGAAGTCAATAGGGAAAGCTGCTTAGTGGTTTACACTTAGAGAGGTTACTGAGGATGAAGAACATCACAAGTCAATACTTTTCAACCTACTGGAAGCACATTCAGTTTCTAGGCCCTGGGGAAATGACTGTACATTTCACTATATGGAGTTGTGTACTTTCAGAGAAATTTACTTGAGTACATTGTGACTTCAGCAAAGTGTTTTGCCTCATAGCTTACCTTACCATGGCCAAGATTCAATCAGATAAAGTGTTAACCGAAGACAGCCGACACCCTCATAGCTGATGTTTTTGCAGTGTCTGAGGTGTAAAGGAATCCACGTATTAGGTTTGGTTTGCTTCTAGCAGAACTTGGATAAGCGAAGCGAACGTCTGTGCCTCGCATACTCCCTTAAAAGACCATTGCTTGAAAAACTGCAATATTACTGTTTGTCCCTCTTGAGACACCATAGCAACAACATACCCAGTATACATTTCTTCAAAATAGTCTGAATTAATCTAAGATAAATCAAGAAATCTGTAATTAATTGAAGATTTTGCTGAGATCTTAGTCGCGCAATTTTACATCTAACTAAGATGTTTGGTGCAGTATTTCTCAAGTAAAAAAATCTGCATGAAAACTAGCCATCTCTCACTGAATGACAACAAACACTTAATTGAAGAATCACTTCCATATCTCCCACTCCTACTAAGAGTAGTACTGTTGACCAATCACAGACGAAAGGCTACCGAACAGCAAAAAAAAAAAAACCTGCCCGAATACCAAAAAAAAAAAAAAACATCACAGAATGTTGTCATAATATATGCACAAACTGTTTTGACTGGGTAGCATGCSACAGGCTTGACTGCATCGGAGCTGTCAAATCGGTGAGCAGCTAATCTTGATCATTAACATGAAGCACYTCCCACTCCTGTTAGAAGTTCAGAATGAGAAAGTGTAGGCTAAATAGAAATAATGACGCTCAAATTGAAAATCATCAAATTAAATAATGAGGATTTCTATCAGCCTAATCGAGGTGTAGATTACGTCTCACATTCCAGTTTTCAAATTTGTAAACAAGGCTGCATGGGATTTCTGTTAATGCGACTTCGTGCAACCAATGGCAATGTCCGCTTTAGGTATAATGCCAGCAGACACTTGTGGATTTGACAGCTCTAACACAGTTCCACCTCCAACACTGCCAAAACAGTGTTTTTACATAACAGAAATTATGCACATAATTGAGCATAATAACATTCTTAATAAAAAAAACATTACGCTGCAGGACATCAGTCCTTTATGGTTAAGTAAAATACACATTTGATATGACTGGCTGCTCTTAATTTACTTATGCTTATAATTACTTAATATGATTTGAACTTTAAAACAGCATTACAATGTAAAGGGAGTTGTGCATTAAAGAAAAGAAAATGTCCTCCTGTGTGTATGACCCCACTCTGGCTTTAGTGTGATCTGGCAGGAAGAAAACAAATATTTTAATTAAAATATAATATTAACTCTTATAATGAATCAGTCTAATCTCTGAACTACAGACTGGTGGTGATTGCTCAGAGTTAAAGTAATCTCCTTTTTACATTGGATAGGGGACTTTCTTGTATCATTTTTTCATGGCACAGTAGCACTTCTTTCTTTGCCACCCATCCCTTGCTCCTCTCCTCCTCCTCTCCTTCTCTGTAGTTTTTTGTGTGCTTAGTTATCATCATCCACGTCCACATCTGCTCTTTGATGGCTTGTTGTGTCACATTGCTGCACAGTTGGCCTTTACATGGCACACAGTAGAACGCAGCAGGCCAGCCGCATTGCTGCCCCAGGGGATGTGTGTCCCTCGGGGATCTGCTGGGGAGAGACCACCCTCAGCCCACACAACACTCATCATCCCTGCAGAAAATACTCTGCTAAAACAACAGTATCCCCACAAACACACAAACACACACACAGTAAGAAGTCACACGCTGCTGGTGCACACAGACACGTTTTCTCACACACACATAAACATTCAGGGGAGAACGGATACATCTCCTRTCTCATCAGTGGATACACACAGCCACGCARGCAGGCACGTTCACACACACACACTGAAATAGAGCTGTGTCCATCTGTTGTGGCTGGTTGTTTTTACAGTCAACAACAGATAGAGACAGCATGTTGGCTAGGGCTAAGGACCAGCGGAGATGGAGCGTTCAAGGGGAGTGAGTCAGAAAGTGAAGATGGAGACAGGGGATGTCCACAGCATAGCAGACCATTCTCTGTGCCTTGCCTGTCAATTTCTCCATGAAACAGACAACAGTCTGAACCCAGACACCTCTCTCTCTCTCTCTCTCTCTCTCTCTCTCTCTCTCTCTCCTCTCTCTCTCTCTCTCTCTCTCTCTCTCTCTCTCTCTCTCTCTCCTCTCTCTCTCTCTCTCTCTCTCTCTCTCTCTCTCTCTCTCTCTCTCTCTCTCTCTCTCTCTCTCTCTCTCTCTCTCTCTCTCTCTCTCTCTCTCTCTCTCTCTCTCTCTCTCTCTCTCTCTCTCTCTCTCTTCTCTCTCTCTCTCTCTCTCTCTCTCTCTCTCTCTCTCTCTCTCTCTCTCTCTCTCTCTCTTCTCTCTCTCTCTCTCAGAAGTGTGGTTGGCCATCCTAACACACTAATCTGCTTAGAGTCTACCGGTGTGTCCTTGTCCTTGGCACTGATATGGTATGATAGTTGACAGGTTGAGATGGAGAGGGAGAGAGTAGCTGAGGTTAATGTTAGATTATAGACTGAGGGTAGTGACTGTAGTGCTATTTTTCAGCGCAGTCTTATGTCTTTGGGATTAGAAGCTGTTAAGGAGCCCTCTGGTCCTAGACTTGCGCTTCAGGTACCGTGCGGTAGCAGAGAAACCAGTCTATGACTTGGGTGACTGGAGGTCTCTGACAATTTTTTTGCTTTTCCTCTGACACCGCCTATTACATAGGTCCTGGATGGCAGGAAAACTTTGGCCCCAGTGATGTACTGGGCCGTACGCATTACACTCTGTAGTGCCTTACGTCAGATGCCGACAGTAGTTGCCATACCAGGTGGTGATGCAACCAGTCAGGATGCTCTCGATGGTGCAGCTGTAGAACTTTTTGAGGATCTGAGGACCCATGCCAAATCTTTTCAGTCTCCTGAGGGGGAAAAGGTGTTGTTGTGCCCTCTTCACGACTGTCTTGGTATGTTTGTTGGTGATGTGGACACTAAGGAACTTGAAACTCTCGACCCGCTCCACTACAGCCCCATCGATGTTAACTGGGGCCTGTTCGGCCCTCCTTCTCCTGTAGTCCACGATCAGCTCCTTTGTCTTGCTCACATTGAGGGAGAAGTTGGAGAGGTCTCTGACCTCCTCCCTATAGGCTGTCTCATCGTTGTCGGTGATCAGGCTTACCACTGTTGTGTCGTCAGCAAAGTTAATGATGGTGATGGAGTCGTGCCTGGCCATGCAGTCGTGGGTGAACGGAGTACAGGAGAGAACTAAGCACACACCCCTGAGGGGCCACAGTGTTGAGGATCAGCGTGGCAGACATGTTGTTGCCTACCCTTACCACCTGGGGGCGGCCCGTCAGGAAGTCCAAGATCCAGTTGCAGATGGAGGTGTTTAGTCCCAGGGTCCTTAGCTTAGTGATGAGTTTTGTGGGCACTATGGTGTTGAATGCTGAGCTGTAGTCAATGAAGAGCATTCTCACATAGGTGTTCCTTTTGTCCAGGTGGGAAAGGGCAGTGTGGAGTGCGATTGAGATTGGGTCATCTGTGGATCTGTTGGGGCGGTATGTGAATTGGAGTGGGTCTAGGGTATCCGGGAGGATGCTGTTGATGTGAGCCATGACCAGCCTTTCAAAGCACTTCATGACTACCGACATGAGTGCTATGGGGCGGTAGTCATTTAGGCAGGTTACCTTCACTTTCTTGGACACAGGGACCATGGTGGTCTGCTTGAAACATGTAGGTATTACAGACTCGGTCAGGGAGAGGTTGAAAAGGCCAGTGAAGACACTTGCCAGTTGGTCCGCGCATGCTTTGAGTACACGTTCTGGTAATCCGTCTGGCCCCGCGGCTTCACACCATGAAAAAGTGCTAAGTGAGCATCATGCACTGTTCAGATTTGGTATTTGGTATTTTATTAGGATCCCCATTAGCTGTTGCAAAAGCAGCAGCTACTCTTCCTGGGGTCCACACAAAATACGAAACACAATACAGAATGACATAATACAGAACATCAACAGACAAGAACAGCTCAAAGACAGAACTACATACATTTTTTTTAAAGGCACACGCAGCCTACATATCAATGCATACACACAAACTATCTAGGTCAAATAGGGGAGAGGCGTTGTGCCACGAGGGGTTGCTTCATCTGTTTTTTTTAAACCAGGTTTGCTGTTTATTTGAGCAATATGAGATGGAAGGAAGTTCCATGCAATAAGGGCTCTATATAATACTGTACGTTTTCTTGAATTTGTTCTGGATTTGGGGACTGTGAAAAGACCCCTGGTGGCATGTCTGGTGGGATAAGTGTGTGTGTCAGAGCTGTGTGTAACTTGACTATGCAAACAATTTGGGATTTTCAACACATTAATGTTTCTTATAAAAAGAAGAAGTGATGCAGTCAGTCTCTCCTCAACTCTTAGCCAAGAGAGACTGGCATGCATAGTATTTATATCAGCCCTCTGATTACAATTGAGAGCAAAACGTGCCGCTCTGTTCTGGGCCAGCTGCAGCTTAACTAGGTCTTTCCTTGCAGCACTGGACCACTGTCACAGTGATAGAATCATGCACTGTTTAGATGTGATAGAATCATGCACTGTTTAGATGTGATAGAATCATGCACTGTTTAGATGTGATAGAATCATAAGCAAGCTTGTTTAGATTGTGATAGATCCATGCACGTTTGAGTGAAGGATATGCACTGTTGTTAGAATGTGATAGGATCATGCACTGTTTAGATGTGATAGGATCATGCACTGTTTAGATGTGATAGGATCATGCACTGTTTAGATGTGATAGGATCATGCACTATTTAGATGTGATAGATTCATGGACTGTTTAGATGTGATAAACTCATTCACTGACAGCACAGTTGTCCTTTTATCATCAGCCAAACACAATGCTCTATCTGACAGAGAAAAAAATGACCTGCAGCTCTAGCTGAACATGAGTACAGTATAGAGGATGGAGGGGGTAGAGGGGAGAGGGCAGGGGAGAAGGATAGAGAGTAAGGGGCCATGACCATTTGCAGTGAAGCCTGAGAGGAGATATGCCCAATGTCTGCAGCCTCCACTGTGAAATCGATTTAGGCCTACAGAGATGTGTACATTCAGCCATGTCGTAATACAGGGAAGGTTTCAATTATATAACCCTCTGAAATGCATTATGAATGGCAAAGTTATTGTAGACACAGGTCATTCAACCTATCAAAGGAATCCCCAAAGGGCATCTTGATATGCATTTTAGTGTATGAAGTGAAAGGCATTCCATAGATTTCAGTTATTTCCTGTGTACTAGGATAGGACAACGACAACATATGTTGTCCCAGTGGTAGGGGTGGCTCCCCTGTAGGCCCGGGCCTGTGTGCTCCCTGYTCCACGTCCCCTACTCTGGCCCCAGGAGGGCGGCCCGGCTGGCGGCTGAGAGAACAGACTGTGCCGGAGGAAGTGGCCCCCAGCCGTCTGCGTTTGTCACGYAAGCCCCTTGGATGGATGCCAGTCACGCTTTAGACCCAGTTACAGTACAGAGTTACAGTCTGCTCTCACAGACACTCATGTCAGAAGGAGAACAAGCAACAGGCTAAATAGTAATGACCAGGCATACACCAATCAGACAATCAGTATGGAAATGATTGCATTTTTCATGAATAATATTTTGAAGTTTTAGCAAACTCCACAGATATTGTAAAATATGGTGAATACACTGAGTCCACTCATACAGATGCCATATCTTAATTTGATCCAGTTTCTCAGAACAGGAAAATAATCCTGCAGAAACAGGAAATGTGAATTATATTCAGTGGCAATTTTAGCATGTAAATCTTGGTGGGGCAAATTCAACAACAACAAAAATGTGATGCATGCCACACAACCGCTCACTGAATAGCAGAGTAAGTGATTGCTTTGCKARGCCTGCAGTTAGCTACTGATTCCTTCCAAACCACTCATCGTTGAATTTGCAATTTCAACTTGTTGTGTAATGTTTATGTCCAATGGCRGATGAGCACCGATATGTTTAATCTATAATTTCTCTCCATATGACAATAATTGAAAAGGATTTGCCAGTAGATTGTCAACTTGATTCATGATAATGGTTTCTTGTCCAGCTTGCTAGCTAACATTTTGAAAGTATGATGTTGACATGATCAGTCCAATCAAAGCTATGGTAGATATAACGTGATTTGACGTCATTTTATCTGTGGCCAATGACCTTGAGCCTTCTTGGATGGACACTTCTAATGTAAATCTATGGCAGCACCCAATGGGGCTTGAATTTTATAGCTCTCCCTGTAGATTTTGCGGTGAAGTAGTGTCCCCGTGAGCGACAGAACAATGAGCCAATCACAGCGCAACTAGAGAACATTACCAACCCCTACACTCTGTATTTCTTGCTGGCTGCATCACCAACACAGAAAGCACTGAGCTAGCCTGAAACACCTGCATTTTGGAACTGCCTTACTCAAGAAAACAAAAAAGAAACCATATTTGTATGCGGCTTTATTAACTCAAATATTATTTCAAATCAAATCAAATTGTATTGGTCACATACACATGGTTAGCAGATGTTATTGCGAGTGTAGTGAAATACTTTGTATACATTGTTTGCAAACTGATATGTGACACGTAGTAATGCCAAAATATATGTATTTTTTAGCTAAACAGGTGGGGCTCAAAACAGGCTCTACCCCACCTGCCCTGAATGACGTGTCAGGGAAAGGGAAAGGGGGATACCTAGTCAGTTGTACAACTGTCACCACTGATTATAATGTGGATTATAATTAATGGAAGAAATTTTAAGACATTTTTCCGTTAGGGCAAATCAAGTCAGAAATGTTAAAGTGTAAATTACAAACCTTATAAGCCTTTTTAAACCTCGAATACACTACATGCTTGCATTTTCTGCTGTGCAGGAAAACATCTGCAACAACAGGATGATCAAATTAAGATATAGCATCTGTTCAAAAAAATAATATTTTTTATATTTCCCCTTTATTTAATAAAGTTAGTGAGGGAGATATGAGTCTCCAGCTTCAGTGGTTTTTGCAATTCGTTCCAGTCATTAGCAGCAGAGAACTGGAAGGAAAAGTGGCCAAAGAGGAATTGGCTTTGGGGGTGACCAGTGAGATATACCTGCTGGAGCGCATGCTACGGGTGGGTGCTGCTATGGTGACCAGTGAGCTGAGATAAGGTGGGGCTTTACCTAGCAAAGACTTATAGATGACCTGGAGCCAGTGGGTTTGGCGACGAGTATGAAGCGAGGGTCAGCCAATGAGAGCATACAGGTCCAGTGGTGGGTAGGATATGGGGCTTTGGTGACAAAACGGATGGCACTGTGATGGACTGCATCCAATTTGCTGAGTAAAGTGTTGGAGGCTATTTTGTAAATGACATCGCCGAAGTCAAGGATCGGTATGATAGTCAGTTTTACGAGGGTATGTTTGGCAGCGTGAGTGAAGGATGCTTTGTTGCGAAATAGGAAGCCAATTCTAGATTTAACTTTGGATTGGAGATGCTTAATGTGAGTCTGGAAGGAGTGTTTACAGTCTAACCAGACACCTAGTTATTTGTAGTTGTCTACATATTCTAAGTCAGAACCGTCCAGAGTAGTGATGCTGGACGGGCGGGCAGGTGCGGGCAGGTGCGGGCAGTGATCGGTTGAAGAGCATGCATTTAGTTTTACTTGCATTTAAGAGCAGTTGGAGGCCACGAAAGGAGTGTTGTATGGCATTGAAGCTCATCTGGAGGTTTGTTAACACAGTGTCCAAAGAAGGGCCAGAAGTATGCAGAATGGTGTCGTTTGCATAGAGGTGGATCGGAGAACACCAGCAGCAAGAGCGACATCATTATGTTTACAGAGAAAAGAGTCGGTCCGAGAATTGAACCCTGTGG
>NW_019943112.1:34411-58769 GCF_002910315.2 Salvelinus sp. IW2-2015
AGAACTTTTTGGAGTTTGTGCTACAGGATGCAAATTTCTGTTTGAAAAAGCTAGCCTTTGCTTTCCTAACTGCCTGTGTATATTGGTTCCTAACTTCCCTGAAAAGTTGCATATCGCGGGGGCTATTCGATGCTAATGCAGAACGCCACAGAATGTTTTTGTGCTGGTCAAGGGCAGTCAGGTCTGGAGTGAACCAAGGGCTATATGTCACACCCTGGCCTTTGTTATATATATTTTCTTGATTAGTTTAGTTAGGTCAGGGTGTGACATGAGGGATGTTTGTGTGTTTTGTCTAGTTTAGGGTGTGTGTATTGTTTAGGGGGTTTTGTAGTATGTATGGGGTTGTGTTCAGTGTAGGTGTTTAGAAAAGTCTATGGTTGCCTGATTTGGTTCTCAATCAGAGACAGCTGGTTATTGTTGTCTCTGATTGGGAGCCATATTTAAGGCAGCCATAGGCTTTAGGTGTTTGTGGGTAATTGTCTACGTGTAGTTTTTGTGTCAGCACTATTTGTATTTATAGCTTCACGGTCGTCAGTTTTGTTATTTTGTTAGTTTGTGTATAGTGTTCGTTTCGTGTTTTCTCTATTCAAAAAATAAAAGAAGATGTATTATTCACACGCTGCGCCTTGGTCCAATCTCTCACCGCAAGACGATCGTGACACTATATCTGTTCCTGGTTCTACATTTTTTGAATGGGGCATGCTTATTTAAGATGGTGAGGAAAGCACTTTTAAAGAATAACCAGGCATCCTCTACTGACGGAATGAGGTCAATATCCTTCCAGGATACCTTGGCCAGGTTGATTAGAAAGGCCTGCTCGCTGAAGTGTTTTGGGAGCAWTTGACAGTGATGACGGGTGGTCGTTTGACAGTGGACCCATTACGGACTCAGGCAATGAGGCAGTGATCGCTGAGATCTTGGTTGAAGACAGCAGAGGTGTATTTAGAGGGCAGGTTGGTCAGGATGATATCTATGAGGGTGCCGTGTTTATGGATTTGGGGTTGTACCTGGTAGGTTCCATGATAATTTGGGTGAGATTGAGGGCATCTAGCTTAGATTGTAGGACGGCCGGGGTGTTAAGCATATCCCAGTTTAGGGCACCTAACAGTACAAACTCTGACGATAAATGGGGGGGCAATTAATTCACATATGGTGTCCAGGGCACAGCTGGGGGCTGGGGGTCTGTAACAATCGGCAACAGTGAGAAACTTATTTCTGGAAAGGTGGATTTTTAAAAGTAGAAGCTCTGTTTGGACACAGACCTGGATAGTAAGACAGAACTCTGCAGGCTATCTCTGCAGTAGATTGCAACTCCACCCCCTTTGGCAGTTCTATATTGGTGGAAAATGTTGTAGTTGGGGATGGAAATTTCAGAATTTTTGGTGGCCTTCCTWAGCCAGGATTCAGACACGGCTAGGACATCAGCGTTGGCGGAGTGTGCTAAAGCAGTGAAAAAAGCAAACTTATTGAGGTAGGTACAGTTGGATCAGTAATCCATAATATATACTGTATAGGTACAGTATCTGAATGGTGCCTGGAGGTCCCTTTAATAGTGCTAAAACATCAGGAGAGCAGCACAGGAATAGTAGTACAGTGCCCTTGACCGTTTATTTTAAGGATTACTGTGCAAATCCTCTGGTGACCTGGAAACTTCCTACAGATCTTAATTTGACCTATAAATTGTCACAGCAAAATAATCCTGCAGCAACAGGATTTGAAAGTTTAGTCCATAATGTTGATTGATCAGCGGTTAGGCTATTAGCTGGCCAAAAGTAGGCTACATGAAATGCACCATACTGTTAGTGTGGGTTTTCAGTGAATGTACTGTATGTAAATCATGAAGTTCATCTGCATTTCCTGCATCTGCAAATTCTCAGCAACAAAAGAGTGATCAAATTAAAATCCTAATTCTGTAGTGAGAGTAAACTTTGYGTCTCCCAAGGGAAAAATAAAAATTAGGCTTTCTCTTGGGTCACTACTGTATCAATCAATCAAATTGATTAATAAAGCCCTTTTTACATCAGCAGTTGCCACAAAGTGCTTATACCAAAACCCAGCCTAAAACCCCAGAGAGCTCCATACTGTTGCTGATGGCGCCGACAGAGATAGTGTCCTTAGGAAACTATGCAGTATTTGTTTTTTTAATGTATTATTTCATTCATTGTTACCCCAGGAAATCTTAACTCTTATTACTTACAGCTGGGAAGAACTATTGGATACAACAGCGACGTCAACGTACCAACATTTCGACCAGGAATACGACTTTCCCGAAGCGGATCCTCTGTTTGGACCACCACCCAGGACAATGGACATAATCCCAGAAGACGACCCAAAACAAGGGCGCCGCAGAAGGTGCAGACGGAGCATCCTCCTGGTTAGGCTCCGTAGATGTGCACATCGCCCACCGCTCCCAAGTATTCTACTCGCCAATGTCCAGTCTCTTGACAACAAGGTAGATGAAATTCAAGCAAGGGTTGCCTTCCAGAGAGACATCAGAGATTGTAACATCCTGTTTCACGGAAACATGGCTCTCTTTGGATATGTTGTCGGAATCGGTTCATCGCTTCTCCATGCATCGCGCCGACAGAGATAAACTTAGAGGAAGGGCGGGGGTGTATGCTTCATGATTAACGACTCATCGTGTAATCATAACAACATACAGGAACTCAAGTCCTTCTGCTCACCCAACCTAGAATTCCTTACAATCAAATTCCGGTCATATTATCTCCTAAGAGAATTCTTGTCAGTTATCGTCACAGCAAGGTCAATACTGGTGCATCAAAGCTGGGACCGAGAGACTGAAAAACAGCTGCTATCTCAAGGCCATCAAACTGCTGAACAGCAATCACTAACTCAGAGAGGCTGCTGCCTACATTGAAACCCAATCACTGGCCACTTTAATAAATGGATCACTAGTCACTTTAAACAATGCCACTTTAAATAATGCCACTTTAATAATGTTTACATATCTTACATTACTCATATCACATGTATATACTGTATTTTATACCATCTATTGCACCTTGCCTATGCCGCTCAGCCATCACTCATACATATATTTCTATGCACATATTCTCATTCACCCCTTCAGATGTGTGTGTATTAGGTAGTTGTTAGGAAATTGTTAGATTACTTGTTCGATATTACTACACTGTCAGAACTAGAAGCACAAGCATTTCACTACACTCGCATTAACATCTGCTAACCATGTGTATGTGACCAATAAAATGTGATTTGATTTGAGCAAGCAATCTAGATGTAGAAGCACGGTGGCTAAAAACTCCCAGGAAAGGCTGGAACCTACTGTAGGAAGAAACCTAGAGAGGAACCAGGTTCTGTGTGCTATGCTTTCTATACACAGATGAGTCTATTTTTAATTTGTGTTGTTGTTGTGTGTAGTCCTTTAAGTTAAAGTCTGTATCAAGTGTATACGCTTACTAAATCTCCCCCTCTCTTAAGCCACATGTGCGTTACCAAAGTGCCGGTCTCTATGAGACGAGAAGCATGACTGAGACATGTGCTTTGTGTAACTCAGCTCAAAAGAATAAATCAGGTTGGTTAATCAGGTTTCATTGAACTGGCAGTCTTCTTTTCAATGTAATTCCAACACCAAAGGAAAATAAACCCTTAAGAGCAGAGATGCTCTCCCACACAAACACAGCTAGTCTTGTGTGGTTCTGGCAAAGCGCAGGGACCTAAGGAATGGGAGGTTTCTTCTCTGTCTCCCAGCAGTATCTAGGCAACCTTCTCACAACCAATCAATTTGAGATCAAAGGACAGTTCAAGCTGTCACTCCACTGTGCATCGACCTAGTTCCATTATGTTCTCACATCAACCACTGCTTCCTTCACTGTGGATCACCTGCTAATTAGTGTGCCTCTCCTCTGGCTTCCCTAGATGGAAGGCTGCTCTGACCCCGCATCTCCTTCTGAGGGATATTAGCCACGGCATTAGTCTCAGTCTCCACTCAACATCCGGCTGAACCTCCAGTTTAACACACAGTAGACTTCTCCCATTATTCGTTAGGTTAACACTAGCAAACAGGAAAAGATGAGTGTTGTGGAACTCGTAATTGACTTGCTGTTGAAATGTTACAATATGCATTATGTTACAATATCCATGTTTTATGGAAACAACTGTTCTCACAGTTCCAACAAACACACTCCAGTAATTTGCATTAAAACAATCTATGTCAGATGTTTACAGTTATAATGAGGCTACCAGTATCTGAAGAACAGCAGAGTTCAATAAAAGCCTGTTTCCTAATGATCCAAGGATCCCTCCTAATAATCCTTTAGTTGGGTTTTGAGGGGGCGGAGGGTGGYAGATTGTCTGTTGTGGCACAAGGCTCATAGAGGTATCGTTAGTACAGTAGTCTATAGTGCATCTCGTTAGTGTCTCTTTAAGGGCTGAGTGGAGGACCCAGGGCACACAGCAGATGGCGGCTGGCTGCAGGTTCATAACTATGCCCCGGTTTAACCTGGTGGCATGTCAGCACTATATGCCTGCCTGCAGTACAGTACAACACACACAGCAGTGAGGTGGTGATAGTGGGCCCACCATGTCTCTTTGTTATGTCTACAGTATAGAGAGAGAGCCATCTCTTATGATGGAGGGTGACAGTATGGGCCATGATGACTTCTGTGAATGATATGTGTGACAAAACAACGTTTGTAGTCATGGATGATATGGTTTATGTACATACAGTACATTCGGAAAGTATTCAGACCCCTTCCCTTTTTCCACATTTTGTTACGTTACAGCCTTATTGTAAAATTGATTAAACAAAAAATGTTCCTCATCAATCTACACACAATACTGCATAATGACAAAGTGAAAACAGGTTTTTAGAAATGTTTGCTAATAATAAAAATAATAAAAACYGAAATACCTTATTTACATAAATATTCAGACTCTTTGCTATGAGACTCCAAATTGAGCTCAGGTGCATCCTGTTTCCAATGATCATCCTTGAGATGTTTCCACAACTTGATTGTAGTCCACCTGTGGTAAGTTAAATTCAATGGACATGATTTGGAAAGGGACACACCTGTCTATATAAGATCCCACAGTTGACAGTGTATGTCAGAGCAAAAACCAAGTCATGAGGTCGAAGGAATTGTACGGAATTGTGTCGAGGCACAGATCTGGGGGAAMGGTACCAAAAAACGTCTGCAGTATTGASAGTCCCCAAGAACACAATGGCCTCCATTATTCTTAAATGGAAGAAGTTTGGAACCACCAAGACTCTTCCTAGAGCTGACCGCCTGATCACTCTGAGCAAACGGGGGAGAAGGGCCTTGGTCTGGGAGGTGACCAAGAACCCGATGGTCACTCTGACAGAGCTCCAGAGTTTCACCTTCCAACAGGACAACGACCCTAAGCACACAGCCAAGACAACGCAGGAGTGGCTTTGGGAAAAGTCTCTGAATGTCCTTGAGTGGCCCAGCCAGATCCCGGACTTGAACCCGATCTAACATCTCCGGAGAGACCTAAAAATAGCTGTGCAGCGACACTCCTCATCCGACCTGACAGAACTTGAGAGGATCTGCAGAGAAGAATGGGAGAAACTCCCCAAATACAGGTGTGCCAAGCTTGTAACGTCATACCCAAGAAAACTCGAGGCTATAATCGCTGCCAAAGGTGCTTCAACAAAGTACTGAGTAAATGGTCTGAATACTTATATAAATGTGATATTTCAGTTATTTATTTTAAATAYATTTACAAACATTTCTAAAAGCATTATGCGGAACTCTGTGTAGATTGATGAGGGAACAAAATGATTTAATCAATTTTAGGCTGTAATGCAACAAAATGTGGAAAAAGTCAAGGGGTCTGAATACTTTCCGAATGCACTGTATGTTTAACAAAGAATTACAGCAAATGAGTGACTGTCTCAACATTTTTTTTAAATAGTTAAATCTATTGAAAATGGAAGCTGGTTAGGTCACTGTAAATTCCCAGGCCATTTGCTGTTAAACTTTTTATTTGTCACCAATGCTCAAAATATTAACAATAGATTGATTTCAGGGAGATCTATATTGGAATTAATGTAGGAAGTGAAACTTGGAATGTTGTTTAGCCAGAAGTGCCCTCACCCTCCCACACTGCAGGATGCTAGCCTGTTCCCCGTGGAGACAGAGGCAGCAGTGTCTATAGATAAACCCACTCCAGGCAGTAGAGAGGATGAGTGAGTGGTGGAGCATAACAAAAGCTAGAGGGGGCTGTGTAGGCAGGTGCTCCTGAGGGGGTTGGAAAGGATCAACACCCTTTTGGATCCCAAAATTTGAAAGTGGGTTTAATTTAAACTTTTGCTGTGTGCTGTAAGCTATTTTTCTATTAAGGAGCTGAAGAGAGGTTGGTTGGTTGGGATATGCCATAGATGGATATTGAGACATATTGTATAAGGTTAGTTCTTGCAAAGATGTCTTAAAAGGATGAATGATGAGTCAAAGCTGAACTAATTTCTCAAAACATGTGGTAGGGGTGAATCAATTCTTCACTGAGAAAGGGGTTTCCAGCCTTGGCCTAGGTGTGCTATAACATGTGCTATAACATGTGCTATAACATGTGCTAWAACATTTTTAGCCTATAAAACTGAGTGTTGTTAACAAGTTCCTCTATCATATAATATGGCGAGACGTTGTCTTGTTATCACTTTATGAAAACAGTACAAGCTGACCTAGATATTATAGAAAAGGGAAGTGCATCTCAGTTGCTAACAGTGGTGAGAAAATAAACTGCCTTGTCCCTATGGAAACTGGAAGGACTCAACATAACCACAGTCTGCTGGCACCTAATTGTCATCCAAACACATSTACTGTCCAGGAGAAGCTTCAAATAAATAATCTCAATTAAGGTCAACCCAACCTCCGCTGCAGTAGTTTGAATGAGACATGACAGCCTGTTGATTGACGTTGATAAGGTGTTGACAGACAGGAAAGTGGCAGATTTCCAGAAAGGGAACCGGCTCTTATCTGAAAAGTTAATGAGGAAAATAAAAGGTTATCAGAAAGCTGAAAGGAACAGGGAAATGATTTCCTCATATGCAGACCTATTTGTAGCAGCACCTTCCATGTTAAACCTGGCAGCGTGGCTGTGAATATATCATCTCCAGAGTAGATGTACCATCTAATGGAGACAGTATCAGACCAACAGTYCGTTCTGAGCATACGTAGCAGACATCTTTCATCTATACAAACAGTAAATTATTATAGGATCTGTCTGATTGTGATCGGTGTAAATTAGAAAAAAGAGTCTCTACCTTTGTCCACCCTGAGTTAAGATATAAAAACCATACTACAATAGCTATATGCATGCTGAACACTAGAGAGGGAGATTGCCAACTTATTAAGCGGACAGAAATCAAAAACATCCGATGATGGGTTGCCATTGGCAACAAGTCTCCGGCCACATCTCCATATTTTCTGCATTGCTTTTATGCTATAACGTGCTCACATCAGAAGGTTATGCTACATGTGAACATGAAAGCGAAGGTAACCTCCCTAAATGACTACCGCCCCATAGCACTCACGTCGGTAGCCATGAAGTGCTTTGATAGGCTGGTCATGGCTCACATCAACACTATCATCCTGGAAACACTAGACCCACTCCATTTTGCATACCACCCCAACAAATCCACAGATGATGCAATTGCATCATTGTATCGCCCTTTCCCACCTGGACAAAAGGAACACCTATGTGAGAATGCTGTTCATTGATTACATTCAGTGTTCAACACCATAGTGCCCACAAAGCTCATCACTAAGCTATGGACCCTGGGACTGAACACCTCCCTCTGCAACTGGATCCTGGACTTCCTAACGGGCCGCCCCCAGGTTGTAAGGGCAGGCACAACACATCTGCCACGCTGATCCTTAACACGGGGGCCCCTAAGGGGTGTGTGCTTAGTCCCCTCCTGTACTTCCTGTTCAGCGTCATTAAGTTTGTTGAAGACAAAACAGTGGTAAGCTTGATCACCGACAACGATAAAACAGCCTATAGGGAGGAGGTCAAAGATCTGGCAGTCTGGTTTCAGGACAACAACCTCTCCCTCAAAGTGAGCAAGACAAAGGAGCTGATCGTGGACTACAGGAAAAGGAGGGCCGAACACGCCCCCATTCACATTGATGGGGCTGTAGTAGAGTGGGTCGAGAGTTTCAAGTTCCTTGATGTCCACGTCCCCAACAAACTATCATGGTCAAAACACACCAAGACAGTCATGAAGAGGGCACAACAACACCTTTTCCCCCTCAGGAGACTGAAAAAGTTTGGCATGGGTCCCCAGATCCTCTAAAAGTTCTACAGCTGCACCATCGAGAGCATCCTGACCGGTTGCATCACCGCCTGGTATGGCAACTGCTCGGCATCCGACCGTAAGGCGCTACAGATGGTAGTGCATGCGGCTCAGTACATCACTGGGGCCACGCTTCCTGACATCCAGGACCTATATACTAGGCTGTGTCAGATGAAAACCCATCAAATTGTCAGACTCCAGTCACCCAAGTCATAAACTGTTTTCTCTGCTACCGCACGGCAAGCGGTACCGGAGTGCCAAGTCTAGGACCAAAAGGCTCCTTAACAGCTTCCACCCCCAAGCCATAAGACTGCTGAACAATTAATCAAATGGCCACCCGTACTATTTACATTGACCCCCCCCCCCCCKCCACTTGCTGTTTATTATCTATGTATAGTCACATTACAAATTATTCCGACTAACCTGTACCCCCGCACATTGACTTGGTACCGGTACCCCCTGTATATAGCCTCGTCATTATTATTTTATTGTGTTACTTTTTATTCTATTTCTTAAAACTGCATTGTTGGTTAAGGGCTTGTAAGTAAGAATTTCACGGTATTGTATTCGGCGCATGTGACAAATAAAATGTGATTTGATATAACACAACGTTGAAGAGTGTGTGAAAAATATTGCTTGGTTGTAGAGTCGAAGGACCATTAAAATAGAGGAAAAGTTAGGTGCTGGTATCAGGCCGGTAGTAACCACTACAGAATGTCTGTCCACAACCATGAGGAGTCACAATGTCCAAGTAAGGGGGTTAAATTGACAGCAAGGATCCACACAAACACACATACAGACACAGACACAGACACACATACAGACACACGGCTGACGTCAATGAATAACTTTAGATAGTGGTTCTACAAGGGTAGAAGAGAAAGGACATATTATACAGTAGTACACAATAATATGTAAAAGAGGTAAGGCTATACACAGATACACCTTGACTTGTCTTAACTGAATGARAARGCAGCATATAAGAATATGATTGACAATAGCAGGATAAAGCTGCAGTATTTACTGCTACATAATACAGATTCAACATGCTCACATAGACTGTAAAGTATAATGTGGCCCGAGAGTACACATGACCACCACATGGTGAGAAAAGTCTGTCCACTTGTCTTCACCGCAACTCACTGGCTGGAGGCYGGACTGTAAAAAAACGCAAGAGTGATTGACTGAGGAGCTGTCGGGATTCTAACTAATGGGACAAACTAGGGGTGCATYGAGACATACCATAACTGACTGTGTGCAGTTTTTTTTACAGTGTGAACGTTACAGAGAGGTGAAGACACTGGTTGTAAAGACATCCAGATGGGTGAAAGCTACCACAGGGACCTTGTAGCACGCTGTGGTCTCTCTCTGAATGGCTGGGAAATGGATTCTTAAGGATGTCTCTGAATCGGTAACCGGTTATTGCATATCTTCCTGTTTTATTATGCACAAAGACTGGCCAACAAATRAATTGTYTCACTTGCTGACCAACTACAAAGGGACATTGTTGTGTCGTTTTCCAATCAATAGTSAACAGTCAACATCAATAGTAGCTACRTACTGAGGTCWGTTTAGGGAGACATCATGTTTAAATGGGAAAAATACACTGGTCGTGACAATGGTAGTTGATCTGATCACAAGCGAAGGCCCACAATGACTCATGTTCAACCATAAACAGCCAGACCACAGACAGATGCTGATGGAGCAGCCAGTGCAGTAACTGTTTCTGGTGGAGCCATGCCAAAGGGCCTGTCACGATAAGCCCTAAACCAGAGTTCATCTGGGGACCTTAAAGTTGTATAATACCTTTCCAATCCAGGATGACAGCAGGGCCAATTGCCACTGCAATGTAAACGCACGCACGCACGCACGCACGCACGCACGCACGCACGCACGCACATGCACACACGCACACACACACACGCACATACACACAGCTGTACCTGGGGTTCATCTTCCTGTTTGAATATCCCAAAAGTACACACCCATGGTTTTATTGATGTTCAGCATCCAATGCAGCGATGAACTTGATGTGACACCTGACCTTTTCTTTGTACTACAACATGTGTGGTTGACTCTGTGAAACAGTTCCCTTTTCATATCCTCCTTTCCTGTGAASACACCYAGATGACATGACCSCTGCTAAGCCGCTGTGACCAMTCCGTTCCCCACCTCAGCGAAGAACAGGACATWGRTCCCAATTATCTACCATATCTTTATTTCTTCTCATTTAGGATGTATCTKATTTTGATCTTCTGACACAAACATGTTTAAAAAATGCAGTAGCCCAAAGTGAATGTTACTTTCTTTCTGTTCTGTGTACATAGCCCATTCCCACAATAATAACATCTCTGTTGAGCTTCCTCAGCCTCTCTTCCTGTTTTCTGTTTCCTTCACATCAACAGAGGACTGTATTATACATAATGGGAGGAGAGGAACATAGGGCAATTACACATTAGAACATAGTGGGGAGGGCCTGGCAGGCTGAAGGGCA
This sequence comes from Salvelinus sp. IW2-2015, assembly GCF_002910315.2. Taxonomy (NCBI): domain Eukaryota; kingdom Metazoa; phylum Chordata; class Actinopteri; order Salmoniformes; family Salmonidae; genus Salvelinus; species Salvelinus sp. IW2-2015. The sequence continues at coordinate 45,202 of NW_019943112.1, forward strand.
GGAGGGCACATCAGGATACAGCCAAGTTGTTTGTAGCAGGGACACAGAGTGAGGCCGCTCGAACACCAAATGTCAAACACTATATTAGCTCCCCGATGAGCTGTCAGATGCACTAATGAGCCACGATATTGCTGGTCTCCTTCTCGCAGCCCTGCACACACACCACAACCTGGCCACACCGCACCTCACCCAGATCACAGGCAGGAGCAAGGAGCACTTGCTGCTCAATCATTCCAGTTGCTGAATAATACAAAGCAAACAGTGACCTACTTTTTCAAGCAGGGAACATGAGAGAGAGAAAACACAAAGTGGAGTCTGGGGAAAGGAGCTGGATTGAGGAAGTGGAGAGAGGACCTAGAGTGCATTYACAAGGGAGAGGGCGGGTTTGCTGTGTTGGCGCTGACAGGCTGGTACAGTAGAGGGTGTGAAAGGCTTAGTATACACCCTCTGTCTAAATGGAGCTCACCAGGCAGGATCTACACCAGGGGCTCCCATGAGAAGTGGGACTCCAGTCCAGAAGGCTGCTGTGTACCAGCCACAGCTTGTTGGCTTCTGTAATGTGATTAAACACACAGGCACAAGAATACCACAACTAGCCCCTATCCTGAAGGCCTCCAGGCACAAGGAATGCATTTCATAGAAAGAGGGCCTCACACATGTGTCACATCATCAATCTGGGCAATGTAGGCCAACACCTTCTGATCCTACTCTTTCGTAGAATGTTCTATCCATTTTCTCTTTTGTTTTTGTTTCATTTGACCCCTGTTTTGTGGTCCCAGTTGTCTCCTATTGTCTACTTGTTGCCAGGGTGTACCCTGTGAAGTGAAATGACAAGCAGATGCATGTCAAAATGTTCCAACAAAAATATATGGTAACTATAACCACACACACAGACACACACATCATGCACGCTCGCACACACACACAAACTCATCTCAAAACCAAATATGGCATGGTTGTGGTTAAAATACAAACAGATTTGAGGAAGGACGTAACAAGCAAATCAAGAGCTCATGACTGGAGCTATTTACAAATCTTTAGTATTTATTGCCGAGTGGTAAGGTATGAATCAATGTTTTACATCACTGTAAAGCCCATGATTTATTTTACCGCAGTCGATCTTCGTTTTATGCACTCTCCCACTCAGTTTGACTTAAGAGGCTTGTGGAAACTAYACAGAGCAGAAGGGAAAATGAAAAATGCACATCCGTAAGCAGAACTAAATGTAGGGCAGGCCATGTCCCTGCTGCTGTGATCCCTGTTCTGAGGTCTCAGTCTGTATAAAAATAGAGTGAATGTACAGACTGGATGTGGAGTGGGTGAACTGTGATAGGCCACTGTGTCATCYGTCTGTCACTGTCAAAGCCCCCTGCTACTGTACTCATAGTAAAGGGAAACCCTAGCGGGCCTATCCCTAACCTCCTCAAATGTAATACTATATCAGGGCCAGGAGTTCTTCCTGTTCAAGACTCATGTCACATTTGAGAGATACTYTACCTGCTAGAGATACTGTAGCTGGTAGAGTAAGTAGGCTAAAAATCATTTGATCACAAAAAGGTACAACCTGTACAAATGTYTGTTCTGACCTGACGAAGAACGATCCTCAGACACCTTCCCAGGTGGTATTACAAATGTTATAGTGTGCCAGGTTTTTTGTCTTCTTCAAATCCTTTTCTCTATTCACAAAGATGTAAGACACCTCAGACTATAGACTGGAGATGATCGTCTGAACTCACTAACCAAGGGACCAGCTGCTGAATAAGATGACCACCAGACTAGGTCTGAACCATTGAGGAATATAGCCTAGTGTGTCACTGAAGGAAATACAAATCAAGGACAAATTTCATTAGTCACATGCACCGAATACAACAGGTGTAGCCCTTACCGTGAAATGCTTACTTACAAACCCTAAACCAACAATGCAGTTCAAGAAATAAGAGTTTAAAAAATATTTACTAAATAAACTAAAGTAAAAAAATCCAATCAATCAAAAGGTAACACAAAAAATGTACATACTGTACATACTGTACATACGTACATACTGTACATACTGTACATACTGACAATACGAGGCTATATACGGGTGGCACCGGTACCGAGTCAAAAGTGACTACGCATAGATAAATAAAACGCGAGTAGAAGCAGTGGAAAAACAAAGGGGGGGGGGGGGGGGGGTCAATGTAAATAGTTCAGGTGGCCATTTTAAAAACTGATTCAGAACATTAAAATACACTCAGAGTGGAATGCTACCCAATGATGAAGGGGGGCATGAGTGAAAAGGTTTGGGAACCACTGACCTAATGCACTGTAACGTTAATGAACATAATTGCAAGATTGAAGCAAAGTGCAGTGTTGCACAAAACACAGGTTCTAAGAAGTCCACTCAACACTGTTCACACCAGCTGTTCAGTGCTGTTCATTCACGTCCCAGGTTGCAAACATATTGATCCTGATACTTTGCCACATTTTATAATCTACCCACCGTGACTATTGCAAGGTTCTCTGATAAGGCTATTGAGAGGGTAACATTACTGAATGGCACCTAGTTGTTTACAGTRAGGCACAGCAAGGTTCTCTGATAAGGCTATTGAGAGGGTAACATTACTGAATGGCACCTAGTTGTTTACAGTCAGGCACAGCCAGGTGTGGTCTAAACTCTCCTGCTGTAAAAGGTACAGTGATATTATATGGCTTTACTGAGATAAGGGTGGGTAGCCTTGGAGACATGATGGCACAAATTCCCACACGTTTTCTGTGTGGGAAAAGCCTCTACCTTCTCCATGCAGTGTTCTGAATCAGTTCATGGAGGGCATTGATTCTACACTGAAGAAAAATATAAACGCAACATGCAAGTTACAGTTCATATAAGGAAATCAGTCAACTGAAATAAATTCATTAGGCGCTAATCTATGGATTTCACATGACTGGGAATACAGATATGCATCTATTGGTCACAGATTCCTTTAAAAAAAAGGCAGGGGTGTGAATCAGAAAACCAGTCAGTATCTGGTGTGACCACCATTTGCCTTATGCAGTGCGACACATCTCCTTCACATTAAGTGGATCAGGCTGTTGATTGTGGCCTGTGGAATGTTGTCCCACTCCTCTTCAATGGCTGTGCGAAGTTGCTGGGGGGATTGGAACACACTGTCATACGCGTCGATCCAGAGCATCCCAAACATGCTCAATGGGTGACATGTCTGGTAAGTGTGCAGGCTATGGAAGAACTGGGACATTTTCAGCTTCCAGGAATTGTGTACAGACCATTGRGACATGGGGCCATGCATTATCATGCTGAAACATGAGGTGATGGCGGCGGKTGAATGGCACTACAATGGGCCTCAAGATCTCGTCATGGTATCTCAGATCTCGTCACGGTATCTCTGTGCTTTTAAATTGCGATTGATAAAATGCAATTGTGTTCGTTGTACGTAGCTTATGCCTGCACATACCATAACCCCACTGCCACCATGGGGCACTCTGTTCACAACGTTGACATCAGCAAACCGCTCGCCCACACGACGCCATATACACTGTCTGCCATCTGCCCGGTGTAGTTGAAACTGGGATTCATCCATGAAGAGCACACTTATCCAGCGTGCCAGTGGACATCGAAGGTAAGCATTTGCCCACTGAAGTCGGTTACGACGCCAAACTGCAGTCAGGTCAAGACCCTGTTGAAGACGGCAAGCATGCAGATGGGCCTCCCTGAGACGGTTTCTGACAGTTTGTGCAGACATTGTGTAAACCAATAGCTACATCAGCGGTCCGGGTGGCTGGTCTCAGACGAAGTTGGATGTGGAGGRCCTGGGCTGGCGTGGTTACACGTGGTCTGCATTTGTGAGGCCGGTTGGACAAACTACCAAATTCTCTAAAATGACATTGGAGGCGGTTTATGGTAGAGGAATTAGCATTAAATTATCTGGCAACAGGTCTGGTGGACATTCCTACAGTCCTCATGCCAATTGCCCGCTCCCTCAAAACATGAGATATCTGTGGCATTGTGTTGTGTGACAAAACTGCACATNGATCTTGTCACGGTATCTCTGTGCTTTTAAATTGCCATTGATTAAATGCAATTGTGTTCATTGTCCGTAGCTTATGCCTGCACATACCATAACCCCACTGCCACCATGGGGCACTCTGTTCACAACGTTGACATCAGCAAACCGCTCGCCCACACGACGCCATATWCACTGTCTGCCATCTGCCCGMTGTAGTTGAAACTGGGATTCATCCATGAAGAGCACACTTATCCAGCGTGCCAGTGGACATCGAAGGTAAGCATTTGCCCACTGAAGTCGGTTACGACGCCAAACTGCAGTCAGGTCAAGACCCTGTTGAAGACGGCGAGCATGCAGATGAGCCTCCCTGAGACGGTTTCTGACAGTTTGTGCAGACATTGTGTAAACCAATAGTTACATCAGCTGTCCGGTTGTGTAAACCCATAGTTAACATCAGCTGTCCGGTTGTGTAAACCCATAGTTAACATCAGCTGTCCGGTTGTGTAAACCCATAGTTAACATCAGCTGTGCGGGTGGCTGGTCTCAGACGAAGTCGGATGTGGAGGTCCTGGGCTGGCATGGTTACACGTGGTCTGCATTTGTGAGGCCGGTTGGACAAACTACCAAATTCTCTAAAATGACATTGGAGGCGGTTTATGGTAGAGAAATTAGCATTAAATTATCTGGCAACAGCTCTGGTGGACATTCCTGCAGTCCGCATGCCAATTGCCCYCTCCCTCAAAACATGAGATATCTGTGGCATTGTGTTGTGTGACAAAACTGCACATTTTATAGTGGCATTTTATTGTCCCCAGTACAAGGTGCACCTGTGTAATGATCATGCTGTTTAATCAGCTTCTTGATATGCCACACCTGTCAGATGGATGGATTATCTTGGCAAAGGAGAAATGCTCACTGACAGGGATGTAAACAATGATGTAAACAACATTTGAGAGAAATAAGCTTTTTGTGCACATGGAACATTTCTGGGATCTTTTATTTCAGCTCATGAAACAGGGGATCAGCACTTTACATGTTGCATTTATATTTTTCTTCAGTGTATTTACTATCTGGCAGATTGTTATCAAGATCATTCACCAACCAGCCAGAGTGTAGAACAATTGTTTTTCCAATTCCACCTCATCTACAGTGTGAAACATGGGAGACTAAGAGTGCTACCTTGGCGTTAGCTCCAAGAGGCTGTTGCAGTGTAAAATAGGTCTTACTGTTTCCTTGGGAACAGTAGACAGGCTTTCCATCTGTAAGGCCTGTCAGAAGCAGAGTGGTYGGGGAATAAAACTGATGACCAATTAGAACACTGAAGGACGGGTGGCTTTGTGCCTCTCAGACGCCCTGCACAAATTACCCAGCATAGCCTTTTCAATCACTTCACTGAAGAATGCAATTAAAACGCATGCAGAGAATTAGACACAAAATATTAACCATTGGAGCTTTTGACGGCTTTAATCATGTACAAGCATATCCAAATATTTCAGTACCACTTTTTTGAACCACCTGTGCATAATGAATGCTTTATTTTATTCTATCACCTCATGCATTCTTGCCATAATAATTCACTGCAACWTATGGCTCCTTGAACCAGCCAATATGAAGGGGATGCAACAACTGCAGTACATTTACCCACAGGTTGAGTTGAACATTACAAATCAAATCAAATCCAATTTTAACTCGCTATGAGCGTACGTAACAGTTTATCATCGCATCACACACAGGTCGCTCATAAAATAGCTACTAATATTTCTCTAGTCTACAGAGACTCAATTTGTCCAGGTAAAACAATAATAAAAAGAACAATGATGACATATTTTTTAGATAATCTAATAGCTACTATACTTGAAAGGTAGCCTAACAAACAACACAYAGACAGTTCTGAAAGCATCCTCCAGTAATTAACCCAGCAGGAAACAGCTCTCACAACAGGAGAGGAGGCAAAATCAGCAATATCTCCCACTGCTCTTTTTATGTTGTGTGACTTTATGTCATTCTAACCAGAAGCAATTACAGCTAATGAGATCTGTCATCCCCTACCACCAAACAGTCAGTCTTTCATTGAGTCATTAGAAAAAGCATCCACAAATATCCATCTAAACAGGTATTTTGGTCAGGTTCTTGATTTGAAGTGAAATGCATTCGATCGATCAGGATGCAGGGGCAAGATCTGCAACACTGCTGCCAATCCAAAAAATGACTAGCAGGAACCTCTTGTTAACTTTCTCATAATGTGTCTCTACCCYCATGGTGAGACATTGCTGTCCTCAGTACACCAACACAAGCTTTCACCCACAGCACCTTGCACCTGCAGCACCTGTCAGGAGTCATTTACACTCAGTCAAAACACCACTTCCTAACCTTGGTATGCACTGTACTGTTCTTATGGTACAGATGCCAGCCTGTTKTTGTGCATGGGCAAATACACTGAGTGTACAAAACATGAAGGACACCTGCTCTTTCCATGACATAGACTGACCAGGTGAATCCAGGTGAAAGCTATGATCTCTTGTTGATGTCACTTGTTAAATCTACTTCAATCAGTGTAAATGAAGGTTAATGAAGGATTTTTAAGCCTTGAGACAATTGAGACATGCATTGTGTATATGTGCCATTCAGAGGGTGAATGGACAAGACGAACATTTTAAGTGCCTTTGAATGGGGTATGGTAGTAGGTGCCAGGCGTACTGGTTTGTGTCAATAACTGCAACTCTGCTGGGTTTTTCCAAGCGCAACAGTTTCCTGTGTGTATCAAGAATGGTCCACCACACAAAGGACATCCAGCCAACTTGACACAACAGTGGAAGGCATTGGCGTCAACATGAGCCAGCATCTTTGTGAAACGCATTCGAAACCTTGTAGAGTCCATGAGGCTGTTCTGAGGGCAAAGGGGGGTGCAACTGAATATTAGGAAAGTGTTCATGTTTTGTACACTCAGTGTATTTGTGAATGGGCCAAGACATGGGATGCTGCTGGTTAGTGGTCAGTTTGATGTTATGAAAGGGATGATTCTGGCCGTAGGGGACCATGTGTCCCCTCCCGCCGACATTCCTCTCTGGCTGTTGCCTGTAGTTCTCATGCCGTGGCTAGAGGAGTGGACACAGCCCCTATGCTTCTGCCCGACCCAGAGATGAATGCTCCAGGCCTTTCTGCTGCACATACTCACTGAGGGCTAGGTGTGTGTGTGTGTGTGTGTGTGTGTGTGTGTGTGTGTGTGTGTGTGTGTGTGTTAGGGGGGTGAAACATGTGTAAGGAGATAACATGATTGAGAGTAGTGAGAAAATAAATGGTGGCGAATAGCCATGATTTAGGCATTCTAAACCACTTCTTCACCCATGACACGGTCCTCTTTCTCTCTAAAAGATAACTAATATTTGACAAGGGTTGTGTGACATTGGAGTCATTTGAATTATTGCCCTAACAAACGGAGTAGTGATACCTTGAATTGACATGGTTATGGTTCACAAAAGTAAATAAAAACAGGATGTTTTATTGTCACATGTTGTTTTACAGGGTCAGCTATAGTAGTACGGCACCCCTGGAGCAAATTAGGGGACACTGGGAAACCTTCCACAAGGTAATTATATGAAAACAAAAATATAAACGCAACATGTAAAGTGTTGGTACCATGTTTCATGAGCTGAAATAAAAGATCCCAGAAATGTTTCATATGCATAAAAAGCTTATTTCTCTCAAATGTTATGCACAAATTTGTTTACATCCCTGTTAGTGAGTATTTCTCCTTTGCCAAGATAATCCATCCCCCTGAGAGATGTGGGATTTCAAGAAGCTGTTTAGAAAGCACAATTCCTGGAAGGCATCACCTCATGTCACCTCATGTTTCAGCATGTAAATGCACAGCCCCAMGTCACAATGATCTGTACACAATTCCTGGAAGCTGAAAATGTCCCAGTTCTTCCATGGCCTGAATACTCACCAGACATGTRACCCATTGAGCATGTTTGGGATGCTCTGGATCAACATGTATGACAGTGTGTTCCAGTTTCCGCCAAAATCCAGATACTGACTGGTTTTCTGATCCACACCCCTACCTTTTTGTTAAGCTATCTGTGACATACATATGCATATCTGTATTCCCAGTCATGTGAAATCTATAGATTAGGGCCTAATGAATTTATTTCAATTTACTGATTTCCTTATATGAACTGTAACTCAGTAACATCTTTGAAATTGTTGCATATTCCAAAAAGATTGTAAGAGGTTGTTCTGTGTTTTACACAGTGGTGCCTTTACATTTTCACAGTCAGAATATTCACGGTTTCTCATTGTTGTTACTCTGATAGTCACGGACCCAATGCATTCTGGAGCATTACAAAAGAGCTATGAAGCATCACAATCAAAACGTTATAAGAGCCTGACTAATGCGGTCTAACATGAAGGCCCATGTGGAGCTCATGTGATGTTTTCAGACCACTCCGGGATGACCCAGAAGCACTGCTTGACCGACAGCCTTCCAGTAGAGCGCAGGATGCTGCAGAGCGCATGTCAGAACCCAGTCAACCATGCTCTCCATTTACCGAGAGAGGACCAGAATGACTCAGCCAGTAAAGCACTACAATGTGGAGTCAGTCAAAACATGGTAACAAACCTCCTCATACTTCACATTTCTAGTGTAAAGGGCTCCACTATAACATGGTTGGTCTAATAGAGTATACACTCAATACATTACTCAAGGCCCTTASYCTCATTGAGGGATGGTCATTGAGTTCTCTTAGTGTCCATCTCTGGGTGTTGTGAGGGCGTATTTAAGCTCAGAGATGTATGTAATCCTGCATCTAGGGCTTTAGGATTCTGTCCAGYTCAGTTGGAGAGCRGCCTTTTTACCCAGGGCCCGTAAGACAAGATCAGCGGCAGCCATCTACTCTAATCTCCAAACCGGTTTCTGGCAGGGTTCTTCAGAGGTCTTGATGACCGAGCACACCCACACAAACTCCCCATCTCTCCACTGCATCTCTAACCACTCACCATCTCGTCTTTCTGTTTCTCATGGGTAAAGACATGTATCGAGTATCTAAATACAATTTTGAGATTAGGCTGGATACATGTTCTTGGCACTTTCACTGTGGGTGATGTGTTCTAAGACTCTCTATATGCTGTCATTGGGTGTATGTGCATGGTTTGAGAAAGACAGAGATGCACACAGCATATAGATATTGTGACTCTGCCACATGGATGTAGGTCAGACAGGCGTTTGTGTACCTTGCTCTGCACTGCCACCATGTGGTACAGGAGGAACTGCACCCGATAGACCCTGTGCTGTGAGGTTGCCCTCAAATCAGGGAGAATGAATTATCAAAACAAGTGGTTCCAAAGAAAGTGACTTCTCTAATGACAAGACCAACAAAAAACTAAAATGCCAGGTGCCAAAACCAGTTAGCATGAACTTATCCTCATAATAGCTTAAATCAGTCTTGACCAGTTGGTTGTTCTCTGATCTTGGAGCTCTCTGAATGCTGTCTCTTGCTGTGAATTCCAGAGAATTACATGGCCTCACAAAAGGGATTATTGTTCTCATTCTTACTTCACAACAAGAAGAATAATTTGGATTGTATTTTAAAATAGCAGGATACAATGAAAACTCCATGAAGTTGATAGATGTGTTTGGAATGGTAGAAGCACAAACAGTAAATCATTAGCCTGAACGCTGGATGTGATTATTTGTTTAATTAATCCTATCACACTTTGTTTATAACCATTTGCATAACATGGTTTTTACTAGAAATCCACAGAGCTGTTCATATGGAGCAGGATGAGAAGGTATCAAGGATTGGAACCTTAACATAGTTACATTCTTAGAGAAAATGGCAGACACAAGAGAACCATTTACCGTTTCTTTTCCTGTCTCAGCCATGTGTTCAGTCAGGCTTAAAATGGTTGTTGGTCCCAGTGATCTTTGCCATTTACTGGCTAACTTGTTCTGAAAGAAATACTCTATGTATGTTGGCTTTTTTAGGAAATGTTTGCTCTCTTTTGGCAGACAACAAAAATTGTTAATATACCATATAAATAAATCTGACTTCCAGGATCTATTTTTCAGACGACTTCCCTCTCAATCAAATCCTATCCATCCCCCAACTAAAATGACAGTGGATCACATGTTCAATAAAGCAATGCTCCAAGTTCCTGGTTTCTATGGAAACACCACCTACACAGGCAGCTGAGGCAACAGAGATGTGTTCATTAAGCTGTAACTCTGTTGCTTTGAATGCCCTTGGTGCCCACCTGTCTCTGCACTAACTGTGTTTACCAACACCGCCAACCTATAGTGCTAATTAAAAAAGGAGCACTATACAGTAGATGATTATCACCATATGCAATAATATACAGACTATTACACCTGATTGGATTTCAGTTGAATTACTGGGGCAGCTCGTGTCAAAGACATTCATAACTGCACTCCACCTTTTGGTCTGCATATTTGTGAATTCTCTCTTTCCTTAGGAGGCAGAACCAGGGGATGTGATCTCTGGTCTGGTGCTCATGCTCATTAAACAACCTAGCAAAACTAGGACAGGCCTATTGTATAACATTGTTCCAACACTAAAATTACAAGTAACTTTGTGTCAATCCTTTCTTGAATAGAGATTACTCTCTTAAAAATATATATTTATGGAGTTATCAAAATGTTGTTTATTGGTTTATTCAGATCCCGATTATCTTTTGCCAAAGCAGCAGCTATTCTTCCTGGGGTCCACACCTAGTTAACTTAGAGCTTGTGGGTATCAGGCCTATTCTGGCAAGGCCTTGTTTGCATTACCTGAAATGAAATCCACTGACACCTGGACAATCAAGAAGTGCAACTCCCACACAACAGCCATTACCCTCCTAAAATAATTGGGTCACATTTGATAAGACACAACATTCCAGGTTAGTGAAATGCAGTTTGTCCTCTTTTTCATTGAATTATCAGTGACCTTTAAGGTTATGAGTCCCAAAAAGACCAACCGACTGTTTTGGTTCTCTCTGAGCTCTCAGTAGAGTATGTATACAAAAGTGAAGTTTAGCGTCACAAGGACATATCTAAGCTCGTTGTTTTCTTTTCATGAGGTCATTAGTTTGTAAACAGCATCTGTTAACACTGCCTACTAAATGACAAGCGTTACAGGTGAGGAAACACTGCGGTCCCAGCAGCCTAAACGATCACAGTCACATTATCTTGTTTTTTTTACAGCAATGAATGCTTTTACCAGTTGGTAGTATGTACATGAAGCCCATATCTTCATGTTGTTTTTGACCATGGTATCTTCAAGACAAACCACTTCTTTTGAGACAGCTAATCATTTGAGATTAGTAGTGCTATTTGTGTGAAAACGTGAGTAGCTAATAGAGGTTCACTCACATCGTTGAACCAACTATTCCTTTTAGTGTTTCACCATAAATAAGTTCAGTAGTGTTAGCCTGAGTGCCAGTCGGTTTGTGCTCTTACCAACTACATTGCTGACATTGTAAAGCCAAATTTTGGCATGACAATTATTGACGAGTTGGCACGATAGCACAAAAAGACTGGCACTCAGGCTATAGTAGTGTAATATAAAACAGTAACAGTCTTCTAGAATCCCAGTGGTGTTCTATGTGGAATCATCCATAGATTATTCTCCATTTGTCTCTGTTTTATCATGCAAATCAGTCTTATGAGGTCACTAATAAGTAACATTTTTACATAGTACCTGTGCTGCGATGTTGCAGGCAGAGGGGGTGCACTAGACCAAAATCAGGCACAAACAGGGAACATCATGACATCCAATCTGTGGGAATGCCACTTACAGTGCATTCAGAAAGTATTCATACCCCTTAACTTTTTCCACATTGTTACGTTACATCCTTATTCTAAAATTGATTAAATAGTTATTTTCGCTCGTCAATCTACACACAACACCCATAGTGATAAAGCAAAAACAGGTTTGACATTTTTGCAAATCAATTACCAATAAAAAACTGAAATATAGAGTATTCAGACTCTTTACTCAGTACTTTGTTAAAGCACCTTTGGCAGCGATTACAGCCTTGAGTCTTCTTGGGTATGATCCTACAAACTTCGCACACCTGTATTTGGGGAGTTTCTCCAATTCTTCTCTACAGATCCTCTCAAGCTTTGTCAGGTTGGATAGGGAGTGTCGCTGCACAGCTATTTTCAGGTCTCTCCAGAGATGATCGATCGGGTTCAAGTCCAGACTGTGGCTGGGCCAATCAAGGATATTCAGAGACTTGTCCCGAAGCCACTCCTGCCTTGTCCTGGTGAACCTTCGCCCCCAGTCTGAGGTCCTGAGCAGGTTTTCATCAATAATCTCCCTGTACTTTGCTCTTTTCATCTTTCTCTCGATCCTGACTAGTCTCCCAGTCCCTGCCGCTGAAAAACATCCCCACAGCATGATGCTGCCGCCACCATGATTCCCCGTAGGGATGGTGCCAGGTTTCCTCCAGACGTGAAGCTTGGCATTCAGTCCAAAGAGCTCAATCTTGGTTTCATCAGACCAGATAACCTTGTTTCTCATTGTCTGAGTCCTGTAGGTTCTTTTGGCAAACTCCAAGTGGGCTGTCATGTGCCTTTTACTGAGGAGTGGCTTCCATCTTGCCACTCTACCATAAAGACCTGATTGGTGGAGTGCTGCAGAGATGGCTGTTCTTCTGGAAGGTTCTCCCATCTCCACAGAGGAACTCTGGAGCTCTGTCAGTGATCATCAGGTGACCAAGGCCCTTCTCCAATGATTGCTCAGTTGAACCAGGCGGCCGGCTCTAGGAAGAGTGTTGGTGGTTCAAAACTTCTTCCATTTAAGAATGATGGAGGCCAATGTGTTCTTGAACACCTTCAATGTTGCAGTCATTTTTTTGGTACCCTTCCCCAGATCTGTACCTGGACACAATCCTGTCTCGAACCTCTACGGACAATTCCTTCGATCTCTTGGCTTGGTTTTTGCTCTGACATGCACTGTCAACTGTGGGACCTTATATAGACAGGTGTGTGTCTTTCCGATTAATGTCCTATCAATTGAATTTACTGCAGGTGGACTCCAGTCAAGTTGTAGAAACATCAAGGACTATCAAAGGAAACTGTATCCACCTGAGCTCAAATTTGATTGTCATAGCAAAGGGTCTGAATACTTATGTAAATAAGGTATTTCTAAAAAACGTTTTTGCTTTGTCATTATGGGGTATTGTGTGTAGATTGATGAGGGGGGGGGATGATTTAATCAATTTTAGAATAAGGCTGTAATGTAACAGATGTGAAAAAAGTCAAGAGGTCMYAATACTTTCCGAATGCACTCACTGTATGTAAGTACATATATTCAAAAATTCACTAAAATGTCTAAAAACGAGAAGAAAAAAAATCAATTTTAATCTATTTTGAATTGACTCACGAAATATGGAATAAGTCAAGGGGCATGAATACTTTGAAGGCACGGTATCTAGAACCTGCTTGATTACCTACATTTCCAACTTGTACTCCTGTTTGAGTTGGCTTTGCTATTAGAATGAAAGACAAGCATCGAGTTTCATTTAGCATGCGTGTCATGACTGCATTAATCGTTGCTTGTG
>NW_019943112.1:62295-180968 GCF_002910315.2 Salvelinus sp. IW2-2015
GCCTTCGAGATACAAACACACTGCAGAGCAGCACTGACAAGTATGCTGCATGAATTCTAGTTAATTAAACAAACAGGACTACTCACAACAGTGGTAGACTACAGATGGGGTAAGAGCAGTGGTAGGCTACAGATGGGGTCAGAGCAGTGGTAGACTACAGATGGGGTCAGAGCAGTGGTAGACTACAGATGGGGTCAGAGCAGTGGTAGGCTACAGATGGGGTCAGAGCAGTGGTAGGCTACAGATGGGGTCAGAGCAGTGGTAGACTACAGATGGGGTCAGAGCAGTGGTAGACTACAGATGGGGTCAGAGCAGTGGTAGGCTACAGATGGGGTCAAGCAGTGGTAGACTACAGATGGGGTCAGAGCAGTGGTAGACTACAGATGGGGTCAGAGCAGTGGTAGACTACAGATAGGGGTCAGAGCAGTGGTAGACTACAGATGGGTCAGAGCAGTGGTAGACTACGATGGGGTCAGAGCGTGGTAGACTACAGATGGTGTCAGAGCAGTGGTAGGCTACAGATGGGGTCAGAGCAGTGGTGGCTACAGATGGGGTCAGAGCAGTGGTAGGCTACAGATGGGGTCAGAGCAGTGGTAGACTACAGATGGGGTCAGAGCAGTGGTAGGCTACAGATGGGGTCAGAGCAGTGGTAGGCTACAGATGGGGTCAGAGCAGTGGTAGGCTACAGATGGGGTCAGAGCAGTGGTAGGCTACAGATGGGGTCAGAGCAGTGGTAGGCTACAGATGGGGTCAGAGCAGTGGTAGGCTACAGATGGGTCAGAGCAGTGGTAGACTACAGATGGGGTCAGAGCAGTGGTAGACTACAGATGGGGTCAGCGCAGTGGTAGACTACAGATGGGGATAAAGCGCTTTGACAGGATCCATTCTAAGTCAGTGTCTCACCTGCAGCGGCCTGCATTGGCATCAGGTGGGTGCCGTTCTGTGTGATGGTCTTTATGGGGAGCTGGTGCTGGCCCAGGGGCGGCTGCTGCTGCACTAAGGTCAGCGTCTGTAAGGGCGTGGTCGACTGGGTTGTCTGGATGATGCGACTGCCACCGCCTATAGAGGCGTGGGAGATGGTTGGAACAGATTCTACTTTTACTAGAGACAAACATAGAAAAAAAAGAGATGTCAATGACTTCTAATAACATAACTAACACCAAACAAGCACTACAATAACAGATCAACATGAGATACATTTCACATTTACTAAGACAACACATATACACACACAGACACAGGTGCCTTGGCCAAGGGTAAAACAGACCTACGTAAACCTGGCTGAAACCACTACTACCTAGAGTCAACACAATCTGTCCATCTACACACACACCATACTCCTTCCCTGCCCTCACCTTTGGCCTCTGAGTAGTCTCCGTTCTCCTGGGGCTCAGTCTGGAGGGTGACCATGGCCGGGGTGGCCACTGTGTAGGTGTTGGCGGTGCTGAGCCCGGCCACGCTGGTGACAGACATAGCAGGGATCTGGTGGACGACGTGCACCGTCTGCATGACGGGCTGCTGGTTCTGGTTGGTGCTGGTAGTCACAGGCGTGGCCATGGCATAGGTCACCGGCTTTATGGTCTGAGGTAATTGACGCTGAACCGTGATGAGCACTGGCTGGCTGTTGAGAGGGGAGCCTGGACAAACAATAGCTTTCTTTAACGGAGGATCCACATGTGACGACTGCACATTTGTACATAGGATTGGAGAAGACTCCAACAATGTGATTGGACAAAAATGGGCGTCTCTCACCTGGTGTACTCTGTGCAAAGCGGGCCTCCTGGATGACAGCTAGTTTGGGCTGGACTGCTGTGGCAGGGGTCGGGGCCGGAGCGGGCTCTGGTTCCATGGGGACAGGGGAACCCTCTCGGGATAGGCTGTCAGGGGTCTGTACCCCACTCGAGTGGGCCGAGAGCACCCCAGAGTGATTAGGGGAGACTGGGGCACTCCTGTGAAAGGGAAAAGCAGATAGACTTTAAAAATGCCCTAGATTTACATATGCATTGAAATTTACCACCATAGTCACACTTTCCCAATGGGAATATTATAGTGACCACATATGGCCACAAGGGGATGGCACAAACATGTCAATCTAACAGTAAAGCTGAGGTGTCCAACCTTTTATATCATGAGAGCTACTTTAAATTATGAAACATATCACAAAATACTACATTTTTTTCCTAGCATCAAATACACAGTATTTTCCCAAATTCAGCCCCGTTATATTTTTCCCGGTTTGGGATTTTTTTACCGTTTTTCACTCAAAATRACAATTATTCTTAGAGAAACAATGAAATGTGATGTTCTGAGTCCACGCCAATACTTGAAATCACATTTAAGATCATTTTTGGGGTATGGGGAAAAAATATTTTTGATTTGCATGCAATACCACTTTAATTGAGAATTTTGCGAGAGAGACTGTGCTGGTCTAGCAATGTTTTTGCTGCTGCATGTCATGACAGAGTTTGCACACAAAAAAAAGCCCACCCGATTGATCAAATAATCATGATAGAATTCTGCCAGGTAAGCCTGCTTTGCCATTAACATTTAATTGAGAAGGTTTTGGGGAAAGAATTTCTCTCCTAGAGTTGGGCAGTATCCATACTTTCATATTGTCATACCGTTTTGCTTGCATCCCGGGATATACGGTATTACCGGCTTAGTACACAAGGACGCACCAATTATTTTACATTTTTTTATTTAAAAAAAACAACAATTGGCAGTCTATTAACAAAATTTGCACAAGTAATGGAACATTTCCATGGAGGATGCCAACTAAATACGCTAAAGAGCGCAAACGAATTGCAAAGACATACACGTATAACTTTATGAGCTGGATTGCCTAGATAGGAGCTACTGAATGTCATTTTTGGTGAGTTTGGACATTTACAAGCAAATGTAAATGAGAGACATTGTGCAAATGAACAAAGTTTTGAAACATGCTTGTCTGAAGGACGAACAGAACTGGCTCTGCTGCAGCATGTGTACATGCTGTGTATGTGGAGTCTGGAGTCACTAGGGCAACGGGCCTGGGGAGGAGAAGACGGCCCGAGAACGGAGAGGAGAAAAGGCACAAGGATATCAAGATAGTGGCAGCTGTACAAATAACTAATCCAAAGGGCTTTGAGTTCTCTAACACTATATGATGCCCCGTCACCCTATTAATTCAGCCACATACTTCGATAACTAGCAAGTTAAACATAGTATTGTGCTTTAACGCAGAATTCTGCTTTTTCTCACAGGAAAAAAATAAAAAAATAATTGTTATCTTGCTGTGTTTTGTAAACGCAGATGTAAAATGCTTCTTATTGTAATTTCTGCTCGGCATCAGACACATTTTGTGCTTCAGTTGCATTTCTCCACTCGGATGAGAATTCATAGGCTTTCTATCAGCAGACAGCACTGACTGATGTTGAGCTACTTTTCTCCAGTACTTTACTCAGTGTAGCCAGTGTAGCCAGACTACTTTTCTCCAGTACTTTACTCAGTGGAGCCAGGACTACTTTTCTCCAGTACTTTACTCAGTGTAGCCAGACTACTTTTCTCCAGTACTTTACTCAGTGTAGCCAGACTACTTTTCTCCAGTAAAATGCAAGATTAACTTTAAGCAAAACATTAGGAAATGTAGCTTTTTTTGCAAAAAAGACCTTGCTTTTTCATTGTAAGCCCATTTACTTGCTAAATAGAGTTGCACTTCTGTTGTCATCTGATGAAAATGAAGCTATTTTCTGCCGAATGTGTTTTCTGTGAAGGAAAACTATAGTTGCATGTCCCTGATCCCTCTATTGAAGGAAAGAAAGAAAAAAAACACTTGACTGTCAATATAAAACACGACCACTGTCAATACACAGCTGGAACCAACTGCTCGCGCTTTCTCCCATTGTGCTATTTACAAACATTTATTTTATTTTTTATTTCATTTAACTAGGCAAGTCAGTTAAGAACAAATTCCTATTTACAATGATGGCTTAGCAACAGTTCAGGAGCAGAATGACAGCTTTTTACCGTGGCAGCTCAGGGACTCGATCTAGCAACCTTTTCAGTTACTGGCCCAACTCTAACCACCTACCTGCCGCCCCACATGACTGGCTCAACTGTTCTGGGAACTATGCTTCAAAATGTAAAATATTGTGACAGGTGAAATTAAGAACGCGATATGCTTCATCTCCTAACATATTACACAAGCTGACTGCAGGTATTTACTTCAAAAGTAACAAAATATTGAAAAACTTAAAAGAAATAGTTTCAATGGTATTGACGGTACTGAAAAACTATGCCTTGGCTGTTTCCAAATACCCCGGTATACGGTATGCCGCCCAAGCCTACCATCTACCCAGAAGACAGTTATCATCATCTCTTACTGGCTACACAAAGTGAATGGAAGAGAAATGTGTGCACTACACAGACATACAGGGGAACTATTGCTGGAAATTAATTGGCAGATAGTGTTACATTTGGCTTGTTTAGGCCAATTGGAGCTAACTAGGGATGGGATAATGTCAAATGAGGATTTGTGGATAGATGGGCTGCGAGCGACCGGATGGAGACCCCTGCAGTAAAGCATYCAGCGAGCTCATCGTGTGACTGAAACCTGAGTGAGTAGGTCCATACCTGGAGGAGAGGGGTCCGAGGGGGGTCCTGAAGCAGGGCACACCCCGCGGCCTTCGTTTCCTGAAGGCCTGCTCCATGAGCTTGCCCTCTGAGGACGGGTCTATCCTCCAGAACGAGCCCTTGCCCGGTTCCTCCTGCGATCTGGCTACTTTAATAAAGTAGCGGTTCAGTGACAGATTGTGACGGATCGAGTTCTACAACAGAATACGCCGTCGTGTTAGTATGAACACACTGCAGCCAAGGCTGTTATTCACGTCACAGTTCATCAATGGCACATGTTCAAAAACAACATGGACACAGATGGGATAAGCCATGTACCGCCCTTCAGTTTGAAGCCAAAGTGAATGTGTACTTTTACAAGGTTGCATATTAGTCAAAGCACATCTTAATATACAGTGCCTTCAGAAAGTATTCATACCCCTTTACTTATTCCACATTTTGTTGTGTTACAGCTTGAATTCAAAATGTATTTAAAAAGTCTCACTCATCTACACACAATAAACCTGTTTTTAGAAATCTTTGCTGATCGATTGAAAATTAAATAGTAATCTATTTTACATAATTATTAAGTGAGTCAATACTTTGTAGAAACACCTTTGGCAGCAATTAGGGCTGTGAGTCTTTCTGGGTACGTCTCGAAGAGCTTTCCACACCTGGATTGTGCAACACTTGCCCATTATTCTTTTCAAAATTCTTCAAGCTCTGTCAAAATTGGTTGTTGATCATTGCTAGACAACCATTTACAGGTCTTGCCATAAATTTTCAAGCAGATTTAAGTCAAAACTAACTCCGCCACATTCACGGACTTCTTTGTAAGCAACTCCAGTGAAGACTTGGCCTTGTGTTTTAGATTACTATCCTGTTGAAAGGTGAATTCATCTCCCAGTGTCAGAGAGAAACAGGTTTTCCTCTAGGACTCTCGACCTCAAAACCAGTTCCATTTTTTCCCTCTAATCAGGGACTGATTTAGACCTGGGACACCTGGGACACCAGGTGTGTGCAATTAATTATCAGGTAGAACTGTAAACCAGCAGGCTCTGGACCTCATACGGTAAGAGTAGAGTACCCCCGCTCTAGGATTATGCCTGTGTTTAGCTCCATTCCATTTATTCTCCAGTTCTTAACAATTACAAGCATACCCATAACACGATGCAGCCACCACTATGCTTGAAAATATGGAGTGTGGTACTGAGTAATGTGTTGTATTGGATTGGATTTGCCCCAAACACTTTGTATTCAGGACAAAAAGTGAATTGCTTTGCCAAGTATTACTTTAGTGCCTAGTTGCAAACAGGATGCATGTTTTGGTATATTTMTATTSTGTACAGACTTCRTTTCCCTCTGTKAATRAAGTTAGTATTGTGGAGTAACTACAATGTTGATCCATGTTGAAACAAGAAAATGTGGGAAAAAATCAAGGGMCTATGCTCTGGTTTTTGAGATATTTCAAATATAACCATGTGGTGGTATCCTAATGCTATTCAAAACAGGTTCAGATCTTTTCCCTCACATGCACCATTTTCACTGAAATTATTTGTATTGAAAGACYCCATTTCTCACCTGCCAGCCTTTGTCTGCAGTCCTGTAGTAGGGGTAGTTTTTGGTGATGTGAGTGTATATTCCGTTTAGTGTGAGCTGCTTGTCCTGTGCCATTGTAATGGCTTGGACTATCAGTTGTGCATATGAGTATGGCGGTTTGGAATCATCCTAAAGGGAAGAAGAAGAGGAAGGGAGAAAGGGTGTCATTTACTAGGTAGCAAAGCACATATTGTGAGCAATGGCACTGGAGGGAATAGCAGCCGTTTCACGGGCCCCTGGCCAATTGAACTATTTTGTGTTTTTGGGCGTTGATCTTAACTTTTTTTGTACATAATGTTTACGTCAATGTTTACACCATCGTTTCCTATGACCGAAAAGAGCTTCTGGAAACCAGAAAAGCCATCACCACCCTCGATTTGGATGAGGACTTTTACTGCAATGAGTCGAAGGACATATTGATTATCCCAGACCAGGCCCAAATCCATGACACTGAGAAGTAGGCGGCGCTACTGGCTAATGTGCAATCACTGGACGAGCTCTGTTTGAGACTATCCCATCAACGTGATCTGAAGAACTGTAATATCCTATGTTCTCTGAGTCGTGGTGGAACAAGGAAAATATTAATCTAGCTGGTTTTTCTATACATCGGCATGACAGAACGGCAGCATCGGGGAAGCTCAGGGGGAGGGAGTGTGCGTCTCTTCGAGGTTCTGCTCACGTTAGAATACCTTATGATAAGCTGTAGACCATACTATTTACCATATTTTTCTACCACCATAAACCGATGCTGGCAATAAGACTGGACTCAATGAGCTGTATAAGACCCTAAGCAAACAAGAAAATGCTCACACAGAGGTGACATTCCTAGTGGCCGTGATTTGAATGCAGGAAACTGAAATACGTTTTACCTCATTTCTACCAGTATGTCACCTGTGCAACTAGAGGTGAAAAAAACTTGATCACCTTTACTCCAAACACAGAAATGCACATCTCTCGCTCTCCATTTAGCAAATCTGACCATAACTCTATCCTCTTGATTCCTGCTTACAAGCAAAAACTCAAAACAAGAAGTACCAGTGACTCACTCAAGTGACCGGAAGTGGTCCGGTGAAGCGGATGTTAAGCTACAGGTATGTTTTGAAGGCACAGACTGGAATATGTACCGGGATTCATCCGATGGCATCAGTCACTGGCTTCATTAATAAGTGCATCGAAAACCTGCCCAGGGACTGCGGTTTAAAGAAATTGCCGCCTGGCTAAAACCGGCACTTTTACTGAAGCGTTGATTAATGTGCACTGTCCCTGTAAAAATAAAACAAACTCAAACGACATGCCCACAGTGACCATATGTACATATCCCAACCAGAAGCCATGGATTACAGGCAACATCAGCACTGCGCTAAAGGCTAGAGTTGCTGCTTTCAGGGAGCGGGACACAAACCCAAATGCTTGTAAGAAATTTCACTACACCCTCCGACGAACCATCAAACAAGCAAAGCGTCAATACAGAACTAAGATCAAATCCTACTACACCAGCTCTGACACACGTCAGATGTGGCAGGGCTTACAAACTATCACAGGTTACGAAGGGAAACCCAGCCATGAGCTGCTCTGTGATATGAGCCTACCAGACGAGCTAAATGCCTTCTATGCTCGCTTTGAGGCAAGATACACTGAACCATGCGTGAGAGCACCAGCTGTTCCAAATGACTGTGTGATCACACTCTCCATAGCCAATGTGAGTAAGACCTTTAAACAGGTAAACATTCACAAGGCCAGACAGATTACCAGGACACATCCTCAGAGCACGAGCTGCCAAGCAGGAAATGGTCTTCACTGATATTTTCAACCTCTCCCTGTAATACATGTTTCAAGCAGACCACAATTCTGCCCTATCAATCAAAGGCAGTAACTGCTCATTTGGTCAAAAATGAGTTAGTCATTTTTTGCTACATTAAATACATGCTTAATCATGTGGACAAGTATCCTGCCTCTATTGTATTGTGTTTTGGAGAAAATGCAGGTCATGTTAGCAGTAACTGCATAACGTTACTGTGAAACCAACGTAAATAAAAAAACATATTTCTCAGTTCCACGCTATGAGCAGTTACTGCCTTTTTGCTTGGTAGGGCKGCATAGTCCCTGTGCCCAAGAATGCCAAGGTAACCTGTCTAAATGACGATCACCCCGTAGCACTCACATCTGTAGCAATCAAATGCTTTGAAAGGCTGGTCATGYCTCACAWCAACACCATCATCTCATAAACCCTGGACACACTCCAATTCACAGGACAACAACCTTTCCCTCAACGTCTAAGACATGTGAGTTGATCGTGGACTAGAGGAAACGTAGGGGTGAGCACACCCCCATTCACATCGACAGGCCTGTAGTGGATCGAGAGGTTCAAGTTCCTCGGTGTCCACATCATGAAGGATCTATCATGGTCCAAACACACCAACAGTGGTGAAGAGGGCACGACAACGCCTCTTCCCCCTCAGGAGGCTGAAAAGATTTGGCATGGGCCCTCAGATCCTCTAAAAGTTCTACAGCGGCACCATCGACAGCATCTTGACTCACTTGGGGCCTCTATACCAGACGGTGTCAGAGGAAGGCCCAAAACATTCTCAAAGACAGCCACCCACCCAAGCCACAGACGTGTTCTCTTTGCTACTGCACGGCAAGCAGTACCAATGCACCAAGTCTGAAATCAACAGAACCCTGAACAGCTTCTATCCCCAAGACATCTAAACAAGACTGCTAAATAGCTAATCAAATGGCTACCAGGACTACCTGCATTTACCCTTTTTTGGACATCTGCTACTGCCCATTATCTATCCTGTTGCCTAGTCACTTTACCCCTACCTGTATGTACATTACATAGCTACCTCAATTACCTCGTACCCTTGCACATCGACTTGGTACAGGTACTCCCTATATGTATAGCCATGCTATTTCTATTTGTTATTCACTGTGTTTTTATTCTTCGTGTCACTATCTCAATTTTGTATATTATTTTTCATCTCATCTTTAACTCTGCATTGTTGGAAAA
This sequence comes from Salvelinus sp. IW2-2015, assembly GCF_002910315.2. NCBI lineage: Eukaryota > Metazoa > Chordata > Actinopteri > Salmoniformes > Salmonidae > Salvelinus > Salvelinus sp. IW2-2015. Next base: position 71,495 of record NW_019943112.1, read on the forward strand.
TAATCCGTAAGTAAGCATTTCACTGTTAGTCTACGAAGCATGTAACAAATTAAACTTGATGACAACAAATCATGGGTTTGTTGTCACATGCATCAGTTAAAATGCCAAAACAGGCAGACACATGACTACCTTTCCTCTCCAATTAATTCAAATGTGCAGTTATTTAAAAAGGGCAATCTACAGTTGCAGTACCCATTGATTCTTGAAGAATATAACTTATAAATGCCTCGAGCTTAGTTCAACTGTCATACCCCAATCCAAACTCCAAATAAACTTGTTTTACTCCAATGTTTGTAAACAAAGTAGTGTTGAGCAATTAACCGAAAGATCAGATGTGTAAAAAAAAACAATCGAGATAAATCGGATCAAGTCCAAACTGTGTGATATAGTAGAGTTGTAGTTTCCAACAGGCCAATATTCTACATAGATTAGCGCAGTAATTAACCAACATGACCATAAATAATGTCACGCCTACTTGTCCAGTCTGTGTGGGGGCACACAGAGGGAGAGAAGAGACAGAAGACACGGGAGCGAGAGGCATAGGGAGCAGTTGCTTTGAGAGGTATGTCTACCTGAAAATACATGATCTAAGTGATTGATAGTTGATATTCAGCAGTTGTAAAAGTATGCATTATTTACTCAAGAACTATTAAAATACTGATTATGTCAGACAGCAGCTCTTATAGAGATGAGACGATGACTTGGAATTAAATAATAAAAAGTCATCAAATAAAACGAAATGTAATATACCCAACAACTGAAATATTTTAAATATTTATAAAGTAAATAGTAATGTAAATAAATTATGGTTAATAAGTACAGTAATGGGCAGTCACTACCATCATGGGACTTTTGTTAAATGTTTTATTCTGTGTTGTTACATCATTCAATCCACATAATACAATTGTCATTAAATGTACTATGCGTTATCAAAACCGTGATTCTTTTTTTTATAATAGAGCCAAAACCACCCCAAAAAGCACTAATCCCTCAGCACTAGAGTTGCAAAGTGGCAGAAACTTTCCAMAAATTGGGAATTTAAGCCCAGGAATATTTGGAAGATTTCTTAAATTAAAAAAAAAAAAAAAAGGGTTGCTTATAACAGTGAACCTTTTTGAGGGATACACAAGGCAATTCTAGGTATTGTGGCATATTTAGGTCTATCCCCAATTCAATGGAGTTGCAACCCTCTGCATGCACAGTGCATTCTTCCATCACATGTACAGCTGATTTTCAAGATCTTGCACACTAATGAGATGCTATTGAGCCCACACTACTACACTGTCTGAGCCAAGGACTACATGCTTTCTGGTAAGTCTTGATTACAATACTGGGTGGGGTGAATATATGTTATATGACATACATGATTTTTTGTTAACTTCTTCGGGACAGGGGGGCAGTATTGAGTAGCTTGGATAAAAAAAGTGCCCAGAGTAAACTGCCTGCTACTCAGTCCTAAAAGCTAGAATATGCATATAATAGAAAGCACTCTGAAGTTTCTAAAACTGTTTGAATGAAGTCTGTGAGAATAACAGAACTCATATGGCATGCAAAAACCTGAGAAAAAATCCAACCAGGAAGTGGGAAATCTGAGGTTTGTAGTTTTTCAACTCTTTGCCTATCCAAGATAGTGGAAATGGGGTCATATTGCACTTCCTTAGGCTTCCACTAGATGTCAACAGTCTTTAGAACCTTGTTTGATGCTTCTACTGTGAAGGAGGGGGGAATGGGAGCTGAATGAGTCAGAGGTCTGCCAGAGTGGCATGAGCTGGTCATGCGCGTTCACGTGAGAGGTAGCTTGCGTTCCATTGCAATTCTACAGACAAAGGAATCCTCCGGTTGGAACATTATTGAAGATTTATGATAAAAACATCCTAAAGATTGATTCTATACTTAGTTTGACATGTTTCTACGAACTGTAATATGACTTTGTCTGAACTTTCGCCTGGACCTGACCGCGCGTCGTGAGTTTGGATTGTGTACTAAACGTGCGAACAAAAAGGAGGTATTTGGACATAAATGGACTTTATCMAATAATTATTGTGGAACTGGGATTCCTGGGAGTGCATTCTGATGAAGATCAAAGGCAAGTGAATATATATAATGCTATTTCTTACTTTGTTGACTCCATAACATGGCGGATATCTGTATGGCTTGTTTGAGCTCTGTACTCAGATTATTGCATGGTGTGCTTTTTCAGTAAAGCTTTTTTGAAATCTGACACAGCGGTTGCATTAAGGAGAAGTTTATCTAAAGTTCCATGCTTAACTTGTTTCGGATAGGGAGCAGCATTTTCACTTTTGGATGAATTGCGTGCCCAGAGTGAACTGCCTCCTACTCAGCCCCAGATGCTAATATATGCATACTAGTATTAGTATTGGATAGAAAACACTCTGAAGTTTCTAAAACTGTTTGAATCAAGTCTGTGAGTATAACAMAACTCATYTGGCWGGCAAAAACCTGAGAAAAAATCCAAACAGGAGGTGGAAAATCTGAGGTTTGTAGTTTTTGAACTCACCCCTATCGAATACACTTTGAGATATGGGTATTTTTTCACTTCCTAKYGCTTCCACTAGATGTCAACCGTRTTTAGAACGTGGTTTCAGGCTGCTCATGTGAAGGGGGSCGGATGAGAGATGTTTMACTAAGGGGTCTGCCTACAGCCTCGTTCTCAGTCACGTGCTTTCACTTGAGAGGTRMCTCTCGTTCCAGTGCTTTTCAACAGACAATAGAATTCTCCGGTTGGAACAATATTGAACATTTATGATCCTAAAGATTGATTCTATACTTAGTTTGACAAGTTTCTTCGACCTGTAATATAACTTTTGAATGTTTTGTCCGAATGGACCAGATCGCTTTTTTGGATTGTTTACCAAACGCCCTAACAAAAGAAGCTATTGAACATAAATAGACATAAATGATGGACATTATCGAACAAAACAAGCATTTATTGTGGAACTGCGATTCCTGGGAGTGCATTCTGTTGAAGATCATCAAAAGGTAAGTGAATTTTTATAATTTTCTTTATCAATAATGTTGACTACCCAACATGGCAGATATTTCTCTGGCTGGTTTGGGCTCTGATCACCGTTCTCAGATTATGCTTTTTCTGTAAAGTGTTTTTGAAAACTGATGCAGTTCTCCTTAATGCAACCGCTGTATCTAAAGTTACATGTATAATAGCTGTATTTTCATCAACATTCATTATGCGTATTTCTGTGAATTCATGTGTCTCTCTGCAATATCACTGCATGTTTTGGAACTACTGAATCTAACACGCCAATGTAAAATAAGATTTTTGGATATAAATATGAACTTTATCGAACAAAACATACATGTATTGTGTAACATGAAGTCCTATGAGTGTCATCTGATGAAGATTTTCTCTATTTCTGCTTTTTGGGACTCCTCTCTTTGGCTGGAAAAGTGGCTGTGTTTCTGTGACTATGTACTGACCTAACAATCGTTTGGTGTGCTTTCGTCGTAAAGCCTTTTTGAAATCTGACACTTTGGCTGGATTTACAACAAGTGTAGCTTTAATTTGGTGTATTGCATGTGTGATTTCATGAAAGTTWAATTTTTATAGTAATTTATTTGAATTTGGCGCTCTGAATTGTCACTGGATGTTGGCCATGTGGGACACTTGCATCCCACATATTCCAGAGAAGTTAATGTCTTGCTCAAGATGTGTATGCAACTTGTGCTCACGGGCAATGTGTATTGGAAGAGATTTCTGAATGTTTTTCGCCCAGCATACACCCCTCCAACCAGACATGCTTTATCTACTAATTTGCTGGATGCAGAGATCAGAGTTCAAGTGAAGATCAAGCAAATCATAGAGAAAGCAGACTATTGCAATCATCTCTGATGGGTGGTCGAATGTTCGTGGGCAAGGAATAATTAACTACATCTCCACCCCTCAACCAGTATTCAACAAGAGCACAGACACAAGGGACAACAGACACACCGGTCTCTACATTGCAGATGAGCTGAAGGCAGTCAACAATGACCTTGGACCACAGAAGGTATTTGCACTGGTGACAGACAATGCTGCGAACATGAACGCTGCTTGGTCTAAAGTGGAGAGTCCTACCCTCACATCACACCCATTGGCTGTGCTGCTCATGCATTGAATCTGCTCCTCAAGGACATCATAGCACTGAAAACAATGGAGAGAGCCAAGGAAATGGTTAGGTATGTGAAGGGTCATCAAGTTATAGAAGCAATCTACCTCACCAAGCAAAGTGAGAAGAATAAGAGCACCACATTGAAGCTTCCCAGCAACACCCATTGGGGTGGTGTTGTCATCATGTTTGATGACAACCTGGAGGGGAAGGAGTCTCTCCAAGAATATATCACAGTCTGCCGATATGGACAGCCCATTCAAGAAGATCCTCCTGGGAAATGTATTTTGGGAGAGAGTGGTAAGCAGCCTGAAACCTAAAACGGTAGCCATTGCACAGATTGAGGGAGACAATGCCATCCTGTCTGATGTTCAGACTCTGCTTGCAGATGTAAGAGAAGAAATCCGTACTGCCCTGTCCACTTCACTGTTGCTCCAAGCAGAGGAAACTGCAGTTCTGAAATACATCAGAAAGCGTGAAGACTTCTGCCTGAAGCCCATACACGCCGAGCGTACATGTTGGACCCCAAGTATGCTGGCAAGAGCATCCTGTCTGGTGCAGAGATCAACAAGGCCTATGGTGTCATCACTACCGTGTCTCGCCACCTTGGCCTTGATAAGGGCAAGGTTCTTTGCAGTCTGGCGAAGTAAACTTCTAAGCAAGGGCTTTGGCATGGAGATGCAACATGGCAGTCATGACAACATATCTCATCAGCCAACTGGTGGAAGGGACTTTGTGGATATGAGGCTCTTTCCCCTGTTGCCTCCAAATCCCACCAACATCAGCCATCTCAGATGGCAACTGGTCCTTGTTTGGGAACACACACACCAAAGCACGCAACAGGCTGACCAATACAAGAGTTGGAAAAAAATTGGCGACCATCCGGGCAAATTTGAGGCTTTTTGAGCCTGACAACAAGTCATCCTCAACAAGGTTGGAAAGTGACAGTGAGGATGAGGCCTCAGTCTGATGTTCAAGAGGTAGACATTGAGGAGGTCCAGGGAGATGACAGAGAGGCCTGAGAAGAAGACAACCAAAGCTTTAGTTTCTAGACTATAATTTTACAGATGTATGTTGAAAAAGTTTTTGGGGAAATGCGATAGATCATTGGGGATCATTCAATATTCCCTTTCTTTTTTTGTTCAGTGAAATKATGAAGAGTCAACTCATTTAATTAAAGTTCAATTCGTATTTTTTTTTCTCTATTGGAAGGATTTAACCATTTGCAATTATGTCTACTTATGATAAGGTTAAAGGGTTTATGTTTCTGTCTCCATATGATATGGTAAATATATCCAAAGCAAAAAAACATTTAAATGGTATTAATATTAATTTGCATAGATATGTTAATTACCATAATATTCCCGTTAATTCACACAGAAAGTTTCCACCTCTGAATATTCCCCAAAATGTGCAACCCTACTCAGCACTAAAATAAAGTAAATGTAAACAAACACTGTACACCCTCATAYCATTAAAACTATATTGATATCATGGTTGGTCAATTCTTGCATCCATAGCTCCACCTATGAATTTGAGAGTGGTTACATTTCTCCAGCCCCATCCCTCAGCTTTTTACCAAAACAGTGGTGGGGATAACATGTTATGGTTGCAACTGCTGATTGCCACTAAATTAAAAATGCCAGTTTCACAGACACAGATGAATTTAAGCCTTAGACTAAAAGCATGTTCAATGGAGATTCTCTGTATGTGGTGCTCACCTTGGGGCTGTCCCCTCCTGAGGCCTCCTTGTCGTTCTCTGACTGGGAGTTGTCGTTTATGAGCTGTAGCTCTGCAGAGCTGACCATGCGACCCATCCTGTAGCCGGACAAGCCCGCTCCCCTGGGACTGGAGGGGCACGAGTTGGCAGCACTGTAGGGAAGAAGAGGACCAGACCATTAGTCACCAAGTCTCTGTCAGCATGATGGCAAACACAGTACATATCAAATTATCTGACTAAGAATAATGCAATACTTTTAGGCTACAAACAAAACTGCCTAATTGATCCACTGATGTTTTTCTTTTTTTAAATCAAGCAATGGTTTACAATTAGCCAAGCTATTCTGAGGAATAGGGGGCCTCAGTAAAATAAATATATTGGCTCAGCTTATCTGTACCCTTTCCTGCAGTAGCCTGCGGTCAGAGTGGTACACACCACCTATGCAAATAGCCTCACATTATCTAACCCATATTGAAAGGACAGCAAAACCGTTTCATGAGGCATTAAGTTGAGAGTTAAAACAGCAGAAAAAGCTTAAGGATGTGTCATTAGCTGAAGAAAACATGAATAATCTGGAGATAAACACTGATGATTGGCTAGAATCAAATTAAAACATCAATATTATTTTTTCCATTCTTCAATGTATCTGGAGCAGTATCATCGGTGCAATGGGCCGTAGCTGATTGGCAGATGTGCTAGTAGGAATTCATGGTTGGATTAGCACTAGAGGTCGACCGATTAATCGTAATGGCAAATTAATTAGGGCCGATTTCAAGTGTTCATAACAATCGGTAATCGGCATTTTTGGACGCTGATTATATTGCAATCCACGAGGAGACTGCATGGCAGGCTGACCACCTGTTACGCGAGTGCAGGCAGCAAGGAGCCATGGTAAGTTGCTAGCTAGCATTAAAATTATCTTATAAAAAAAACAATCAATCTTAACATAATCACTAGTTATCATCAACCATCTGTAGTTATTACTAGTTTAACTAGCTTGTCCTGCGTTGCATATAATCAATGCGGTGCCTGAAATTGTGTCACTTCTCTTGCGTTCAGTGTAAGCAGAGTCAGGGTATATGCAGAGTCCGGGTATATGCAGCAGTTTGGGCCGCCTGGCTCGTTGCGAACTGTGTAGACATTTCTTCCTAACAAAGACCGTAATTAAATTTGCCAGAATTTTACATAATTATGACATAACATTGAAGATTGTGCAATGTAACAGTAATATTTAGACTTAGGGTTGCCACCCGTTCGATAAAATACGGAACGGTTCCGTATTTCACTGAAAGAATAAACATTTTGTTTAGAAATTATTGTTTCCAGATTTGACCACATTAATGACCTAAGGCTTGTATTTCTGTGTGCTTATTATATTATAATTAAGTCTATGATTTGATATTTGATAGAGCAGTCTGAGCGGTGGTAGGCAGCAGCAGGCTCGTAAGCATTCATTCAAACCACACTTTTCTCCGTTTGCCAGCAGCTTTTCGCAATGCTTGAAGCACAGCGCTGTTTATTGACTTCAAGCCTATCAACTCCTGAGATTAGGCTGGCAATACTAAAGTGCCTATAAGAAACACCCAATAGTCAACATCTATGAAATAGAAATGGTAGAGAGAGAAATAGTCCTATAATAACTACAACCTAAAACTTAACTGGGAATATTGAAGACTCGTGTTAAAAGGAACCACCAGCTTTGATATGTTCTGGCACAATATTGCACTTTTACTTTCTTCTCCAACACTGTTTTGCATTATTTAAACCAATTGAACATTTTCATTATTTATTTGAGACTAAATTGATTTTATTGAAGTATTATATTAAGTTAAAATAAAAAAAAGTGTTCATTAAGTATTGTTGTAATTGTCATTTATTACACACGTACAGCGGGGAGAACAAGTATTTGATACACTGCGATTTTGCAGGTTTCCTACTTAGAAAGCATGTAGAGGTCTGTAATTTTTATCATAGTAGTACACTTCAACTTGAGACGGAATCTAAAACAAAAATCCAGAAAATCACATTGTATGATTTTTAAGTAATTCATTTGCATTTTTTGCATGACATAAGTATTTGATACATCAGAAAAGCAGAACTTAATATTTGGTACAGAAACCTTGTTTGCAATTACAGACATCATACGTTTCCTGTAGTTCTTGACCAGGTTTGCACACACTGCAGCAGGAATTTTGGCCCACTCTCCATACAGACCTTCTCCAGATCCTTCAGTTTCGGGGCTGTCGCTGGGCAATACGGACTTTCAGCTCCCTCCAAAGATTTTCTATTGGGTTCAGGTCTGGAGACTGGCTAGGCCACTCCAGGACCTTGAGATGCTTCTTACGGAGGCCACTTCTTAGTTGCCCTGGCTGTGTGTTTCGGGTCGTTGTCATGCTGGAAGACCCAGCCACGACCCATCTTCAATCTCTTACTGAGGGAAGGGAGGTTGTTGGCCAAGATCTCGTGATACATGGCCCCATCCATTCTCCCCTCAATACAGTGCAGTCGTCCTGTCCCCTTCGCAGAAAAGCATCCCCAAAGAATGATGTTTCCACCTCCATGCTTCACGGTTGGGATGGTGTTCTTGGGGTTGTACTCATCCTTCTTCTTCCTCCAAACACGGCGAGTGGAGTTTAGACCAAAAAGCTAAATTTGTGTCTCATCAGACCACATGACCTTCTCCCATTCATCCAGATGGTCATTGGCAAACTTCAGACGGGCCTGGACATGCGCTGGCTTGAGCAGGGGGACCTTGCGTGCGCTGCAGGATTTTAATCCTGGAAAAATGGCAGAGAAAGGCAAGCGACAGCACTGAAGCCCTGTATGGCAACACTGAGAAGTTAATGYCAAGGAAATGCACATTTTGTGAGGTGGAATTGAAGTACAGTAATGGTAGTACAGGTGCAATGCTGAACCATCTGAAAGGGGCCAAACCGTTGCGTGCAGCAGCGCAGCTGAATTGTGAATTCACTTGGAATGTTTTTTTGCTATCGAAGGTCATGTACGGCGTATGGTCTGAGCACTGACAGGCTGACCCCCCACCCCTTCAACCTCTGCAGCAATGCTGGCAGCACTCATACGTCTATTTCCCAAAGACAACCTCTGGATATGACGCTGAACACGTGCACTCAACTCCTTTGGTCGACCATAGCGAGGCCTGTTCTGAGTGGAACCTGTCCAGTTAAACCGCTGTATGGTCTTGGCCCCCGTGCTGCAGCTCAGTTTCAGGGTCTTGGCAATCTTCTTATAGCCCAGGCCATCTTTATGTAGAGCAACAATTCTTTTTTTCAGATCCTCAGAGAGTTCTTTGCCATGAGGTGCCATGTTGAACTTCCAGTGACCAGTCAGTATGAGGGAGTGTGAGAGCGATGACACCAAATTTAACACACCTGCTCCTCATTCACACCTGAGACCTTGTAACACTAACGAGTCACATGACACCGGGGAGGGAAAATGGCTAATTGGGCCCAATTTGGACATTTTCACTTAGGGGTTTACTCACTTTTGTTGCCAGCGGTTTAGACYTTAATGACTGTGTGTTGAGTTATTGAGGGGACAGCAAATGTACACTGTTATACAAGCTGTACACTCACTACTTTACATTGTAGCAAAGTGTCATTTCTTCAGTGTTGTCACATGAAAAGATATACTCAAATATTTACAAAAATGTGAGGGGTGTACTCACTTTTGTGATATACACACATACATATAAATCGGTATCGGCGTTGAAAAATCAGAATCGGTCGACCTCTAATTAGCACTYCTACAACTTTCATTTCACATACTATATAGGGGTAGTTTACATTTGAACACAGCAGAAGCTATTAAGGATGTGACAAATGGGGGGAAAAGTTCTTAATGTTTAAACTGCAATTTTTATCATGGGTTTTCCGTTAAAACGATAGCAAAAAAACATTCCAAGTGAATTCACAATTCAGCTGCGCTGCTGCCCACAACGGTTTGGCCCCTTTCAGATGGTTCAGCATTGCACCTGTACTACCATTACTGTACTTCAATTCCACCTCACAAAATATGCATTTCCTTGTCATTAACTTCTCAAAGTGTTGCCATACAGGGCTTCAGTGCTGTCGCTTGCCTTTCTCTGCCATTTTTCCAACTGTTAACAATGATGACGCAGTGGTGGACAGTTGACGCCAAAATAAATTCTCAGGCTTGCACGTCAACTCCCCATTTCTGGAGAGTTAAGATTCAATTCCGCCAGGAATTTTGGAAAGGAGGAACCTGATTACAACTGAGCACAATTAACAATATTTGAGATATTAAAGCTAGAATCCTTCAAATGTTCCAGGCGCTCCTAAACAAAATGCCCAGGTCACACAGAAAAATATTTAGGAGCATGTGCGAGCGAAATGGTCGCACTGTAGAGCCCTGGATTAGTTACCATACTTCAGAGAACACAAACACTTGCATCTTTCATAGCGAGCTAGCGAGGGATGGAGAGAGAGGGGAGGGGCACAGTATAGGCAGGTCGCCCACCGGGCAGAAAGAGGACAAAAACAGCTGAGAAGTTGAGCCTAGCACTTCAACACTCTTAGATGTTGCGGATATTTACCCACTATGCAGTTTACTTTCTGCAGCTAAGTCATATCGCTGAGTCAACCGTTACACAACTTTCCCCAGGCCTATATAGCCTATCGTCTAGTTCGGCAATAACACAAAATATGTTGCGTGATAACGGCAATGTGAATTTAAAAAAATGTTTCCTAACGTTAAGGACCCCAATTACATTTAAACGTTCACACCCCTAGAAGCCAGTGTTAATTTAGTCAACAATAACTAATCAACAACCTATTTTTCCTGTCTAAAACTACTACGATAATGAAATGCACTGGAATAAACTATAACTATTACAAGCGAGCGGTCGCATTCGCACTTTGGTCCGCAGGTAGTATAACTTTTCATTACATTTCATTACATTTCATCATAGTACAACGGTTTGATTTGTCTAATCTTAGCAATTTCTTCTTAGCTAGCTACATAGCCGTCTTTGTATCAAAGATAATTGCGTAATTATCGTAATCATGTACTCCTCGAGATCCGTCTAACGTAGTCTATCAACTGGCTATCTCCCCAGCAGGCTAGCACAGCTAGCAAACGCTACCGAATAGCAGCACTGAGAAACTATACACTCAACTGAAAGACCTTGATTTAGTTGTAGTGGTTAGCTAGCTACATAGTGTCTTTGCTGTCTCCGTATCCAAGCATATTGTGGAGATTATAGATGTGCGAAAAAAGGAGGGGCAATGTAGTTCTTAGAGTTGGTAAATTACGCTACTTAATTTACAGAGGTTAGCGTCAGCAGCCTATTTATCGTCCTTAACGTAGGAGACACTGCAGCCTAGCCAACAGCATAGCCAATCCGGCTACACGTGAGATAAGAACTAAGGGCGCACGGCATCAACACCCGCTCGATTCCGCTCTGCTCCAGCAATGGTATAGATATCCCATTTTCATTTCATTTTCATTAAGCAGTCCAAAGGTTGTTTTGTTATGAATCGTGCTAGCTACATAGCTAGCTACATAGCCGTTCTTTGTATCAAGAGATAATTGTGTAGTCGTAGAGCGATTTTCTAGGTTAGCTAGCCAGCTATGTCGTTCTTTTACAACGCAACGTAACGTAATCAACACTGCTAGCTAGCCAGGCTAGCCCCCGAATAGCAGCACTGTAGAAACTATGACACTCAACGGAACGACTTGATTGTGCAGTGTCAACAACGCAGCCACTGCCAGCTAGCCTAATCTGCTCAGCAGTACTGTATCATTTTAATCATTTTAGTCAATAGATCTTTGCTACTAAGCTAACTTTCTGAACATTCGAAGACGTGTAGTCCAGTTGCATTCCGAATCTCCTTTGCATTAGCGTAGCCTCTTCTGTAGCCTGTCAACTATGTGTCCTGTCTATCCCTGTTCTCTCCCTCTCTGCACAGACCATACAAACGCTCCACACCGCGTGGCCGCGGGCACCTCTATACCTGGTAGGTCCCAGCGCCCACGCAGACCCACGTTGGAGTTTCAGGTCTCCGTAGCCTCTGGAACTGCCGATCTGCGGCAACAAGGCAGAGTTCATCTCAGCCTATGCCTCCCTCCAGTCCTCGACTTCTTGGCACTGACGGAAACATGGATACCACAGATAACACTGCTACTCCTACTGGTCTCTTCTTTCGTCCGCTCCACGGTGTTCTCGCACACCCGAGAGCTTGTCTGGTCAGGCGGGTGTGGCACCGGGATCTCTATCTCCTCCCAAGTGTGCATTCTCTCTTTCTCCCTGTACCCATGCTGTCTATCGCCTCCTTTGAATTCCATTGCTGTCACAGTACCACCCTTTCAAGCTTAACATCCTATCATTCTATTATCGCCTCCGAATTCGGTTCCCTCGGAGAGTTCATACAATGGCTTATCAAGCATCAAGCTCCTTTCCTGAGGACGGCTCACCTTCACACTAGTTCTGGGTGATTTAACCTCCCACGTCTACCTTTTGACTCATTCCTCTCTGCCTCCTTCTTTCCACTCCTCTCCTCTTTTGCCTCACCGTCCACCTCTCCCCCCTATCTCCAAAGGCAGGCAATACGCTCGACTCTCAATCTTTACTAATGCTGTTCTTCCACTAACCTCATTGCAACTCTCCCTCAAGTCTCCGACCACTACCTTGTATCTTTTTCCTCTCGCTCTCATCCAACCACTTCCCACACTGCCCCCTACTCGGATGGTATTGCGCCGTCCCAACCTTCGCTCTCTCTCCCCCGCTACTTCTCTCCTCTCCATCCTATCATCTCTTCCCTCTGCTCAAACCTTCTCCAACCTATCTCCTGATTCTGGCTCCTCAACCCTCCTCTCCTCCCTTTCTGCATCCTTGACTCTCTCTGTCCCCTATCCTCCAGGCCGGCTCGGTCCTCCCCTCCCGCTCCGTGCTCGACGACTCATTGCGAGCTCACAGAACAGGGCTCCGGCAGCCGAGCGGAAATGGAGGAAAACTCGCCTCCCTGCGGACCTTGGCATCCTTTCCTCCCTCCCTCTCTACATTTTCCTCTTCTGTCTCTGTGCTAAAGCACTTTCACACTCTAAATTCCAAGCATCTGCCTCTAACCCAGGAAAGCTCTTTGCCACCTTCTCCTCCCTCCTGAATCCTCGTCCCCCCCTCCTCCCTCTCTGCAGATGATCTCGTCACCATTTTGAAAAGAAGGTCGACGAAATCTCCGATCCTCGTTTGCTAAGTCAAACGACACCCTCGTTGGTTCTGCTCACACTTTACACCTGCCTGCTGTTCTGACCTCTTTCTCCCCTCTCTCTCCAGATGAAAATCTCGCGTCTTTGTGACGGCGGGTGCCGCCCAACAACCTGCCCGCTTGACCCTATCCCCTCCTCTCTTCTCCAGACCATTTCCGGAGACCTTCTCCTTACCTCACCTCGCTCATACACTCATCCCTGACCGCTGGCTACGTCTTCCGTCTTCAAGAGAGCGAGGAGTTGCCACCCTTCTGAAAAAAACTACACTCGATCCCTCCGATGTCAAACAACTACAGACGAAGTATCTTCTTCTTTTCTCTCGAAAACTCTTGAACGGGCCGTCTCTTGGCCAGCTCTCCGCCTTATCTCTCTCAGAATGACCTTCTTGATCCAAATCAGTCAGGTTTCAAGACTAGTCATTCAACTGAGACTGCTCTCTCTGTATCACGGAGGCGCTCCGCACTGCTAAAGCTAACTCTCTCTCCTCTGCTCTCATCCTTCTAGACCTATCGGCTGCCTTCGATACTGTGAACCATCAGATCCCTCTCCACCCTTCCGAGTTGGGCATCTCCGGCGCGGCCCACGCTTGGATTGTCCTAACTGACAGGTCGCTCCTACCAGGTGGCGTGGCGAGAATCTGTCTCCTCACCACGTGCTCTCACCCACTGGTGTCCCCCAGGGCTCTGTTCTTGGCCCTCTCTATTCTCGCTATACACCAAGTCACTTGGCTCTGTCATAACCTCACATGGTCTCTCTCCTATCATTGCTATGCAGACGACACACATTAATCTTCTCCTTTCCCCCTTCTGATACCAGGTGGCGAATCGCATCTCTGCATGTCTGCCAGACATATACAGTGTGGATGACGGATCACCACCTCAAGCTGAACCTCGGCAAGACGGAGCTGCTCTTCCTCCCGGGAAGGACTGCCCGTTCCATGATCTCGCCATCACGGTTGACAACTCCATTGTGTCCTCCTCCCAGAGCGCAAAGAACCTTGGCGTGATCCTGGACAACACCCTGTCGTTCTCAACTAAACATCAAGGCGGTGGCCCGTTCCTGTAGGTTCATGCTCTACAACATCCGCAGAGTACGACCCTGCCTCACACAGGAAGCGGCGCAGGTCCTAATCCAGGCACTTGTCATCTCCCGTCTGGATTACTGCAACTCGCTGTTGGCTGGGCTCCTGCCTGTGCCATTAAACCCCTACAACTCATCCAAAACGCCGCAGCCCGTCTGGTTTCAACCTTCCAAGTTCTCTCACGTCACCCCCGCTCCTCCCGCTCTCTCCACTGGCTTCCAGTTGAAGCTCGCATCCGCTACAAGACCATGGTGCTTGCCTACGGAGCTGTGAGGGAACGGCACCTCAGTACCTCCAGGCTCTGATCAGGCCCTACACCAAACAAGGGCACTGCGTTATCCACCTCTGGCCTGCTCGCCTCCCTACCACTGAGGAAGTACAGTTCCCGCTCAGCCCAGTCAAAACTGTTCGCTGCTCTGGCCCCCAATGGTGGAACAAACTCCCTCACGACGCCAGGACAGCGGAGTCAATCACCACCTTCCGGAGACACCTGAAACCCCACCTCTTTAAGGAATACCTAGGATAGGATAAAGTAACTTTCTCACCCCCCCCCCCCCCCCTTAAAAGATTTAGATGCACTATTGTAAAGTGGTGTTCCACTGGATGTGAATGCACCAATTTGTAAGTCGCTCTGGATAAGAGCGTCTGCTAAATGACTTAAATGTAAAATGTAAATGTAAATTCATTTTCATTTTAGTCTACGAAAATGTGAAAAGAGAATACCACGTCCATTAGTCTCACATTTCATTTGACATGAAGCTCCTTTCAACTGTTTTGTCCCATCCTAAGCATGCATGAGTGCAGAATATTTCATTCAATCCTCTCATTACATATTTGAGCTGCACGGTCTGATTGAGTTGATCTGCCAGGCTCTCCCACACAGTTCCCAGGTGGTCACTTCAGTCACTCGTTCAATCTTTTAAACTGATGCAAAGCCAGGACAGTAGGCTTGTGCGGTATACAGATTTATGTCGTCATACAGTCCCTTCTCTCGTTCCAGGATTTACGGTATTACCAGCATAGCACACAAGAGGGCGCTACAAACAAGAAAAGTCAACTGGGCTTCTTACCAGAATGCAAATAAAAATTTGCAAACTAATTGCGAAATGCAAACGAGCAAAACAAACTAATTACAAAGACCAGCAAATACAGCTCATAAAGTTAAACAAAAGTAGCTACCGAATGTCATTTTTGATCTGTATGGACATTTACAAGTGAAAGCGAACGAGAGAAATTGTGCAAATGAACAAAGTTGTGATGCATGCTTTTCCGAAGGAAGAGAAGCATGTGTACATGGAGCAGATGGGAGAAGAAAAAATAAAATAAAAAACCACTAGTAGAAAGCACAGGGGGAAAAATGGCAGCTGTACAGAACTCATCTAGCGCTCTGACTTCTGGCAGAAAGCCATTATAAGATATCTGATGGCTTCATCACCTCATGTGCGCTGCACAACAGAGACTCGCCGATCGATATAGAATGCTGTGGACTCACCAGATGGCTTTCTCCAATTGTGCTACTTACAAACAAACGTGACTGGCTCAACTGTTCTGGGGAACTACGGTAAGCTTCATCACGTAAAATAATGTGACAGGTGAAATGAAGAATGRYATATGCTTTATCTCGTYATGTATTGCACAAGTTGACTGCAGGTATTAACATAAAAAGTTGCTACAAATATTCAAATTCACTGAAACTTCAAAGAAATAGTTGACGGTTTTGAAAAATCCTCCCGTGGTTTCTTCCAAATACCCCGTTATACAGTATACCACCCAAGCCTACAGGATACTTGACTTGTAACTAACCTTTCCTATGGAAAAAACAAATGCTATTTGTTGAATATTAGTAGTACAGTAATACTCCTTTGCATTTTTGTAAGGCTCAATTTCCCCCCTTTTCAAGGAATGTGCACATGGAAGTTAGAGGTAGCCTAAATATTCATAATTTAAAAATCGGGGGGYAAAATGCACTTACTATGTGACCTAAATGGCTGTGACTTAAACTAGACAAACTGCCCAGAGTTTTGGTCGACTAATAATAACTAACAAAGGATGAAATGACTAAAATGTGACTGAAAAAAGGTATTTAAAAGGTATTAAAACTAAAACAGCTGTCAAAATTAACATTGCTAGAAGCCATGTATTTTCAGTCAACACACACACAGCAGCTAAGTAAAGACAGCCAATGGCTACACACAGACTAGGCTTAACAAGTACACGCAATAAAGCTGTGTTGGACAGATTGTGTAGGTTAGGAGGTGACCTAACCTGCAAGCTGAGCCTGGTTCACAGCTTCCCCTAGAGTTCAATAAAGTAAGCATTAGCCGCCAGGCCAGTATGATAAGTTATCTCAAGGTTAACTGAGGCCCAGGCCTACTGTTACTGTACCTGATGGTGCCGGTGGGCGAGGGCAGAGGGCTCATGAGGTGGGCGATGTTGTCTGGAATGTTTATGGTGAGTGGAGAGATGTGGACTGGTTTTACTGGAGACTCAGGCGCCTCACGCTTCTCCCTCTTCCCACTGGACAGGGCTGTGAATGTGATCTTGATGTTTGTGCTGGGAAACCTGAAAGTGCACCTGCAGAGAAAAAGAGAACAAAAGGTTCAAAATCACCTACCACACAACATAATGCAACCTTCCAGTCTATGTGGACTCTGAGCATCCAACACTACATGTTAATGTTTTAAATGTATGTAAACTGTAAAAAGTATTTTGTATGTAATGTATTTTTCGTTATACACTACATTATATGGACACCTGTTCATCGAACATCTTATTCCAAAATCATGGACATTAATATGGAGTTGGTTCCCCTTTTGCTGCTATAACAGCCTCCACTCTTCTGGAAGGCTTTCCACCAGATGTTAGAACATTGCTGCGGGGACTTGCTTCTATTGAGCCACAAAAGCATTACTGAGGTCGGGCACTGATGTTGGGTGATTAGGCCTGGCTCGCAGTCAGCGTTCCAATTCATCCCAAAGGTGTTTGATGGGTTGAGGTCAGGGCTCTGTAAAGGCCAGTCAAGTTCTTCCACATCGATCAACAAATCATTTCTATATGGACCTCACATTGTGCATGGGAGCATTGTCATGCTGAAACAGGAAAGGTCCTTCCCCAAACTGTTGTCACAAAGTGGACGCACAGAAGTCTAGAATGTCATTTTATGCTGTAACGTTAAGATCTCCCTTCACTGGAACTAAGAGGCCTAGCCCAAACCATGAAAAAACAGCTCAAGACCATTATTCCGCCACCAAGTTTAAAGTTGGCACTATGCATTGGGGCAGGTAGTGTTCTCCTGGCATCAACCAAACCCAGATTTGGCCGTCGGACTGCCAATGGTGAAGTGTGATTCATCACTCCAGAGAACGAGTTTCCACTGCTCCAGAGTAAATGGCGGCGAGCTTCACACCACTCCACGCGACACTTGGCATTGCGCATGGTGATCTTAGGCTTGTGTAAGGCTCGCTCGGTCATGGAAACACATTTATGAAGCTCCTGACAAACGGTTCTTGTGCTGACGTTGCTTCCAGAGGCTCAGGCTAAATATAGGTGTGGTAGCCTAATCAAACACACATTCTCATTGTGGGGTAAACAACAAGCAGTGTGAATGCCTAGAATGGAGATGTCCATATACACCAAGGTTCAATCAGTGCAGGATCAGGCTCCATCACCACACACCCAGAGAGAGATTGAGGGCCAGATTGTTATGCCAGCCCTGCTTCCTTTTGGTCCGGATGCCAGGTGCTGCAGCACTTGTTGCCAAGCCCCAACAAGAGCTGGCATAGAGCACATTCAGAGAGAACAGTGTCCCTGACACCCAAGTCTCAAATTAGCATTGCTACTCAGAGGGTGAAAAACTGCTGGGAGCCAGCCGGGTGAAGCCAGACACTTCAATTATGCATATGCACTCCAACACCCTTTCAGGACCAATGTAATACCCCTGTCAACAAAGAGCATGGGAAACTAAATGATTTGATGAAATAGGGGGATGTTGATGACCTCATTATGCAGACCACACGTAGCTAGTGTCTAGTGGGAAAACATGTTTTTTCAAAACTAGTTATCAGCATGGTACAGGGATGCAAACTGGTGAGGGTCCAAAAAGGTGACACTTTTTTTTGCTGCACTGAAACATGCAAAACATCCCTGCTAGGGGGAAATGCAGGTTTTAACTAATTAAACAAAGAATATGATCTACATGATCAGTCTCTGTAAAATAAAGTGGTAATTGTGAACCTAACTCACAGCTAAAAAATGTAAAGAAAGCAATCCAATGTTATTTGTTGCCTAGACTGTACTGCAAATGACACTCAAGTCTTGAGAAAAAACAATACACTAATATTGCAGTTAGCCATGACAGCCTTTATAATAGAACGCTTGTGACCATGACAGCCTTTATAATAGAACGCTTGTGACCACACACACACACACACACACAGCACATGGAAAAAATACATTTTAAAGTAGAAATAGAATGAAACAAACAGGCATTCTATTTTTTATCTATTATTGTGGTCACTATAGACATTGATCAAGTGCACAAGGCTACATGTGTGCAAAAATAACATTCACCGAATTAAATTATAATCCCCCACACGTGTTACTGTGAAGTTCAACAGAACAAAAACAATATCTTTGGGCTGCACTGCACATTATTACATTGTACACCTTCTGCCTGTGGACATCTGTTCTACAATGTGCCAGTAAAGTGAGAAAGTGTGTGGTGTTCCTTTCACCTCTATTGTGGCATCCAGCATAAGCCAGGCCCAGCTCCACACCCTGAATGTACTTGTTTAACAATTAACGCCTCATTTTCACCTAATTCTCTCATTCTGAAAATTAACCACATACTGTAGAGGGAAAACATTAGTTAACAGATAGTGGTTAGTTCTTTAGCTAGTTAACATTTCACACAGATTGCCAGGGTCCAGTAAGCAACTAACGTGTTAGAACTTGAGGAACGGCAAGGAGTCGTATACCAGTTAATACTATAGAGTGGTTAGGTTACTAATGTTAGCCGTCTACTTTTTTAGCAAGCTAGTTTTCACACCATAAACTCAATTATTTGATCAGT
This sequence comes from Salvelinus sp. IW2-2015, assembly GCF_002910315.2. NCBI lineage: Eukaryota > Metazoa > Chordata > Actinopteri > Salmoniformes > Salmonidae > Salvelinus > Salvelinus sp. IW2-2015. Next base: position 90,736 of record NW_019943112.1, read on the forward strand.
TAYGTTGGCTAATGTTGCTCAACATTTCTCTGGCTAGCTAACTGAGAATTCGATCCAGCTAGCAAGATACTTAACAATGCTAATACCAGTTCCACCACACTTTCTCCCTCACCACAAACTTTCCAAATGCCATTAGTTTTTCAATTACAGCTCATGAAGTACGCTTCATCACCTTCTCACCCCCATCTCCATGGTCAGGCTTCTCATCTAACGTTACCTCTTCGTTATCTTTCAGGGGATGCGCTGCTGTAACTGGCAAGCTGCCTTTCCAGAGCGCTCGCCGATGCTGTAACTAGTAAGTTGGTTCTCTTTCTTCAGTCGCGTGCTGCGCTGCATTCTGTTGTTATGTAAACGATTGGCTGAGGCTTGGATACAGCCAGTATTGCTCCAAACTTGTATCACTCGTTCCCTTACAGCCAGTAGTGATCCAACCCCCCACACAAACTTTTATCATTAGATCTATACGGATCACGTAGGTCACCGAATTTGGATTCAAAACTGCAAATTTCGCCAAAAGGTGACTAGTTTGCATCCCTGATGGTAGAGGCAGGTAGCAATATTCAATAGGCCTAATGATGCCTTTGGATCGCTCAAACTTAAAAAGCACAAGAAAGAGGATCGGCACCCACCATCTCAGATTGTTCTGAAATAATTTCTGTTAGAAACAGATAAGATTAGCATTCCTGCAACATTGAGCTAATCTATTGAACCCAACTGGTCATTTTAATTTATAGGATTCATATAATATTCAATAAATATAGCACCTAAGATTTGATTTGGATCAAACTTTTTTCTAACAATGAGTTAGCCATGAGGTATCCAAAGAAATGGTGTGAAGCCACCAAGGACCCCCCCCCCCACCCACACACACACACACCCATGGCAGATCCCACTCAATAACGAGTATACAGTATTCGTCTCTCCATGTTGTAAGGGGCTGAGGATCGGCGTATTGTTTCTTCATCCTAAGTAATTGTATCCTCAGTGAATTTGGTGATGTTCAGAGTAGAGGCATGGCCGATTAATTAGGGTCAATTTCAAGTGTTCATAACAATCGGTAATAGGCCTTTTTGGACGGCGATTAAATTGGAATCCACAAGGAGGCTGCATGGCAGGCTAACCACCTGCCAAACAAGTGATTGATTTAACAAAAGTGCATTCGCGAAAAAAAAGCACAATCGTTATAATAAACGTACCTAACCATCAATGCCTTTCCTTAAAATCAATACACAAGTATATTTTCTAAACCTGCATATATAGTTAAAAGAAATTAATGTTTAGCAGGCAATATTATCTAGGGAAAGTGTGTTACTTCTCTTGCGTTCAGATGCAAGCGAGTCAGGGTATATGCGCAGTTTGGGCCGGCTGGCTCGTTGCAAACTGTTGAAAGTCCATTTATCTAACAAAGCAGTATTACTTTGCCAGAATTGTACATAATTATGACATAACATTGAAGGTTGTGCAATGTAACAGTAATATTTAGACTTAGGGTTGCCAACCGTTCGATACGGAACCGTTCTGTATTTTATCTAACTGAAAGAATAAACGTTCTGTTTTCGAAATTATAGTTTCCAGATTTGACCACAATAATGACCTAAGGCTCGTATTTCTGTGTGTTTATTATATTAAGTCTATGATTTGATATAGCAGTCTGAGCGGTGGTAGGCAGCAGCAGGCTCGTAAGCATTCATTCAAACAGCAGCTCTTAGCAATGCTTGAAGCACAGCGCTGTTTATGACTTCAAGCCTATCAACTCCCGAGATTAGGCTGGTAATACTAAACTATCTTTAAGAACATCCAATAGTCAAAGGTATATGAAATACAAATGGTATAGAGAAGTAGTCCTATAATAACTCCAACCGAAAACTTCTTAACTGGGAATATTGAAGACTCATGTTAAAAGGAACCACCAGTTTTCATATGTTCTGGAACTTAAACGTTAGCTTTTTTACATGGCACATATTGCACTTACTTTCTTCTCCAACACTGTTTTTGCATTATTTAAACCAAATTTAGAATTTTTCATTATTTGTTTGAGACTAAATTGATTTTATGTATTATATTAAGTTAAAATAAAAGTCTTCATTGTTCAGTATTGTTGTAATTGTCATTTATTACACACACATAAAAATCGGCATCGGCTTTATTTGGTCCCCCCAATAATCGGTATCGGCGTTGAAAAATCATAATCGGTCGACCTCTAGTTCAGAGAAATTAGTCATTGAGGTTGTTGGGTTTATGTGCCATCTTGCATCCTGATATTACTTGGTTCTGACCACTGATGGTGTTGTTCCTGCTATTGAGGGGAAAAATCACCTAATAGCAAGAACAGCACCATCAACATTGTGCTCAGCAGCACACTCACATGGCAACCATCAGGGTGTCTTTGATACAGGAATGCTGAGCTCTGAGACATCACATTCCTCGCAGAGTGCTGTGTGTGACCAAAGGCAACACACATTGCTTTTACAACGTTGGGTTTGTGTGTGTGTTGGGGGCTCACTGATCCTCTGTCAGTCAGGCACAGAGGCATACAAACAACAAACAGAATTCATTTTGCCACCAGACCCCCAATCTCTACTACATGAGGTAAAGAATTCCACTAGACCACAAAACCCACCCCCTACCAGACAATGAATGTTATTATATAGTCTACTATCTGCTTCAATCAATTCATACTTATTGTTTTCAACAATAAAAGAAGCTTGGTTAAGAGGATAAGCTTGTATGGAAATCCCAAGTCATTTTGCAAAGAGCTGAGTTTTCCCACAGCCTCAATGCATTTTTACATTGAGGCTCCTTTGCCAATTTCCATCCTTGCTCAATGAGACCAAACATTTTGTAAAAACAAATGCACAGTTGCTATGTTATGCTAGGATGTAGAACACAACGGACCCTCAAAAGATCAAAAAGTATCCAAGCTCAGGGCAGCAGAGACAAGAAGTCTTCTCTATTTCTTTCACTTTTTTTGCCCAAGATAATCATCATCCCTAAAGATTATCCTAAAAACACATAACATTCCAATGAGACAAAACAATGAGCATCAAACTAATATAACTGCTTTACACAGATTCAGTTAGGATGTAAACAGTAATGGCAAGACTATGCCATGGAGTAATTATGTAGGCGTGGGAGAGCAACAACATGGAGGGCAGGGCAGCAGTGACTGCTTCATTCTGGCAACTTGTCATTCTGTTAGAATCCAGGGGACATAAAGAACCCCAGTCCAGAGCTCTCCAAGCCAAGACTGTCTGTCCACTTCCCTGACCATTCTTTGCCTTAGGTAGGGTGGGCTACTATAGTCATTATACCCATAAAGCCCAATTCCAAAATAAGGATATCACAAGGTTTTCATGAAGCTGTAGATGTGAACGTATAAAAACACACCCCTGATTTAAAGCTCTTTAGTCACGTCAACCTGATCGATAAGGGAATTTGAGCCCACTGTGCTTCTTTGTTAGGAATCAACATCTCTTCAGTCTAAAGTGCTGTGATACAGTGTATGAATGGGTAAGAAGACTGGGTGGTCAGTTAAAGGGGCAATGAGCAGTTGCTACATCAATTTTTGGACGTATAAATTAATTATATGTACCCCACTGATTCTTGAAAAATATAACTTGTCTCATGTCATACCCCATCACAACCCAAAATATAAACATGTTTTACTCCAATGTTTGTCAAAGTAAATGCAAACAAACACTATTATAGGGTGCATTCGTAAATTCACTCTGGCTTTCTACGCCGATTTCAGAGCACGCTCATCTGAGTACCAGAGTGCAGAATAACTGATGAATTTAAAAACAGTGCAACACCAGTTGAATATGACCTGTCAGTAAACAATGGCAAAAAGTTTTTTTAAATTGTTGCCAGCAGCACAGTTAAAGTCACCAACGCTCTAGGTAACATAAACAGCCTAACCAGCTCTGCTAGGGAGATAGAAATGGTCAGAGTGATGTGTTCTCTCATTTGTGTCTGGAAGTAGCTAGCAAGTTAGCCAACTTTAGCCAGTTAGCTTGAGTGATTGACTGATGTGAGGTCAGAACGCTTGGATCAACCCTACTCCTCGGGCAGAGCGTCCAGTGTGCGCTGACAACGCTCTGAATGTGTGCGCACTCTGGCACTCCAGAGTGAATATATACGAACACACCCATAGCCTCAAAACATGTTTAAAACTATCATTTTGGATGGTCAGTCCTTGCATCCATAGCTCTATATAGCTCTATATATGAATTTGAGAGTGGTTACATTTCTCCAGCCCCATCCCTTAGCTTTTTACCGAAACAGGGTTGGGGAGGCCACTTTGTTATTGTTTCTACTGCTGACTGCTGCTTTWAGAATGCAGCTTTGTGTTTGTATGTCACTGAGGCAACTGACCAATGAATGAGCCCCAGCAGCCCACTACATTTTGTTGTGAATTATGCATCAAATATAAACATTCAAAAGTGAATTATGGCACAATAGTGACTTTCCCTAATTAAATACAGGGTTGTCTTCAGATTTAATGGTTGAGTTGGATTGGAGTGTATTTTGCAAGTTCCTTTAGAATAAAATGGTCCAAATCTGACAAAACAAACTATGCATACCGGGAATTTGGCATAGAAATAGAATCTCATTTTAGTATTATGGAATTCAAATCGGTCTAAGAGAATAGAGTAATGTTACCGTGATGGCAAGAGGAAAATAATGGTCAGTGAATATTGAGGAGACTATTTCTTATGTATTGTAACGTTAGCGTTGGCCTTTGTGACCTGCCATTATAATTTTGTGAATGGAGCAAACTGAACCAAAACATCTATCTTCCGAGTTGTGCAAAGCTGACCCGTAATGACCCGAATCAGAAATGTTCAATTGAGTGATGGCCTAGTGATGCACATCACACATGTTATAAAGATACAGGCCTACAAGCAACGTAGCCATCCACAAACTTAAATATAAACAAAACATCGATCATATCCACCTGACTAACAAAACACTTGRACAGAACTATATGACATTGTTTACCTGTATGACCAAGTACACAGCTAGCTAGTTACAATAATAACCCACTATGTGATTGCAAATCAACTGAAAGCTGGCCGACAGACAGTGTGCTGTAGAATCAAGTTCGAATACCGCTAGCTACATTTGGCTGTCTTAATTCAGAAGATATTCTATAACAATGGGAGGGCAGTRCATAACATGTAGCTACTAGTATATGACAAACACTGTCTAGCTGACGTTAATTAGCTAGCAAAGATGAACCTACATGGCAAACACCACCCCTTAGTCTTGCTGCAACAGCACGTGCTTTGTGGTAATTCAAAACAAAGATAGCTAGTTATTCTAAATACAGATACATGTTGAACTTACATTCGTGGTAGTTGTAGAGGAGGGGCACCCCGTCTGAGGAACACTCCATCCACGAACACCCCATTTTTGCCGAGGCATCGCAAGTAGAAATCTCCACCACCAGTGGTATCGTCACTAACAGTGAATATTTCGAGATGTCTTCGAGAAATAAAACTGGAATGACCCATGCTCACATCCACCGAGCCCTGAGACGAGTTCCTCCCGATAGTCACCGAGCGCTTTTTCATCAAGTATTCGAATTCACGGCCCTCAAGCCGGGCAACCGGCCCAGACGACCCGCTTAACACCGCCATTTTACAGGATAAAGGGTATATTTGACAAATTCTTATTTAAAAAAAAACACCGGTATGGAGATGCCCGTGTAGGTGTTTTAAATGCCGTTGCAAATTGTCGAATAAAAAAAAAGGGGCATCAAATTTAACACAAAAATTTAAGGGAACGTGCCAGACCAGGGACAGCGGCTCCAACCCAGCGCCGKGACACAGAGAGAAAGGGTAGGAGAAGGCTCCAACCAAACAAACAACATGTGGATATACCACGATTGACAATCCAATAACCCAATAAAAAATGAACAGGCACTTGACGCTACAAAGAGAAGACCAATCAGACACAAGAAACAGCTGATCATTGACTCATGGTTGGTTGAACTGTAGGGTACGTGCATTGTGTTGTCAATAATTACCACATACAGAAAGTCAAAATTGGCTATATCTTAAAAATTAATGAAAACGAAAATGTGATTTTTGGTCTTAATTTAAGATTACGGTTAGGCATACGGTTAACAGTGTGGTTAGGTTTAAAATCACATTTTAAAAAGATAATTGTAGAAATAGGCGGGGCTTATGACTTTGTGGCTGTGGTATGTAGTGACGACCCGTATTATGCGTGGCGAGATGTAAGTCCCGGCACTATCGTTTAAAAAAAAAAACTTCAAACGATGCCATTGCCAAGATGACAACGATTTCATGCTTTATGAGTGTTCTTTTTGTTACCATAGAATTGGATTATTCGTAAAACAACATTTATGTTGATGATGACGTTGTGATTTTGCACTGCATGTTTACATATTCAAAGCAACATCCCATATAACCGAAAGTATGAACAAGCTTGACATTTTGGATGAACAAATTGCCAATCGGAAGAATGGCTGGTATAGGCCGAGAATAAAGACTGAGACAATTTCCACAATAGTCACCATCCAACGCCTATACATTATGATCCACCACCAGGACTACTACGGATTCCATGCCTGGTATTTGATAGGACACCGTTTGCAGCAGCTTGCCGGTTTGTGTTATGGTACCCAGAATGCCCTGAGACCCCCCTCGTAAATTATAGAGGTCATAGTAGTCTGAGAGCTTTAACATCATTTTAGAAACATTCATTACGAAAATACAGTATACAATTTCGACCCAAACACCAGGTACGGAGACTGGACCGAATGCTCGTTGATTTTACTGCAATAACCAACGTCTTTTGGGACTCGCTGTGGCCTTGCAGCATGGAAACATGTGCGTTTCACGATGACGTCACCAATTGGAATCAATGCCCCTCCCAGTCCAGGGTTGTTTGTAAACATAGGATGGTGGTGGAGGAGAGGGTGAAAACATCAACACCTCTTTGCAAGAAGACCACGATCACACCTCTAGTGACAAATACTGATAGTGGCATTCATTTGAACAGAGTATGCCAGTATGGCTTTGGATTGCATATCTACCTTGTCCTTCAAATGAGAGACACATATATTTTTCATGAAGCATCAGCTTACATCAGAAATAATGTTTGATTTGTCAGACAACCCTACACACAATTTCTTGGCTCTTTGTACAAATTAATGGAGGGGGATAATAATTTGTTTATATATATTTTTTAAACACTCCTGCACACTCTTGAACATATAAAACTAGATAGAAAGTATGTAGGAATTGTAATGGATTTATATATTTTCAAATAGGCCTAACTGCCTTCTTTTCTGGCCCCCGAATTGCTCTTGACAAACAAATTGGACCAAAAATAAATATGTGCAGCCCTCCGTTGAATTTTGAACTCCCATTGTAGCCCTGGAGCCAAAATTATTACCCACCCCTGCTTTTTACTGTTTTATACCTTGTGTAACATATATCTTTCTTACAGGGCATTTTACACGATCACCTTGGAACACCATACCTGGGGTCTATCGGAGTATCCTATAGTGGCTTTCCTTATCTCTCCTCTCCTTAGTTGTTCAAAACAGTGTCGATTTTAGCATGTAAATCTTGGTGGGGCAAACTTCCAAATTTGTTTTTAGATACAMGCCAGCAAAGCCACTACACAACACAACACTAAACAATACATTAATTGCATTATAACGGTGACAAACGGTTCCCACAAACTGTTTTCTTTTCAGCACCATGGAGTGAATCCTTAACATTGCTACACCTGGCTATCAGCAGAGACTTGTCTGGCAGCAAAACAGTTCATTCAGCCTCATTTACTGCCTTTTTTTAAAGACATAGCTGATATGGCTGACTTCCTTYAAACGTCTTATGGCTGCAATCCCGTTAATGGGATGATATGACAACAGCCAGTGAAAGTGCAGGGCGCCAAATTCAAACAACAGAAATCTCATAATTAAAATTCCTCAAACATACATGTATCTTATACCATTTTAAAGGTAATCTTGTTGTTAATCCCACCAAAGTGTCCGATTTCAAATAGGCTTTTCAGCGAAAGCACCACAAACGATTATGTTAGGTCACCGTAAAATCACAGACAAACACAGTCATTTTTCCAGCCAAAGACAGGAGTCACAAAAAGCAGAAATAGAGATAAAATGAATCACTAACCTTTGATAATCTTCATCAGATGACACTCATAGGACTTCATGTTACACAATACATATATGTTTTGTTCGATAAAGTTAATATTTATATCCAAAAACCTCAGTTTACATTGGCGCCATGTTCAGAAATGCCTCCAAAATATTCTGAGAAATTGCAGAGAGTCACGTCAAATAACATAAATACTCATCATAAACTTTGATGAAAGATACATGTTTTATATATAATTAAAGATACACTTGTTCTTAATGCAACCGCTGTGTCAGATTTCAAAAAGCTTTACGGCAAAACACAATATTCAATAATCTGAAAACAGCGTTCAGCCACAAAAGCAAGCCATACAGATACCCGCCAAATTGTGCAGTCAACAAAACTCATATAAAAAGCATTATAAATCTTCACTTACCTTTGCTGATCTTCGTCGGAATGCACTCCCAGGACTCCCACTTCCACAAGAAATGTTAGTTTTGTTCGGTAATGTCCATCATTTATGTCCAAATAGCTATTTTTGTTAGCGTGTTTGATAAACAAATCTAACGTCAGGAAGTGCATTCACTAAAAGCTGACGAAATGTCCAAAAGTTCCGTAACAGTCAGTAGAAACATGTCAAACGATGTATTGAATCAATCTTTAGAATGTTTTTAACATAAATCTTGAATAACGTTCCAACCGGAGAATTACATTGACTTCAGATGAGCGATGGAACAGAGCTCCCTCTCATGTGAACGCGCATGGTCAGAGCATGGTCAGGTCATGGCAGACCTGCCTAATTCCCCTCTCATTCGGCCACCCTTCACAGTAGAGGCATCAGACAAGGTTCTACAGACGGTTGACATCTAGTGGAAGCCGTAGGAAGTGCAAACTCATCCATATCTCGCTGTGAATTCAATAGGATCTTGGTTGAAAATCGACCAGCCTCAGAATTCCCACTTCCTGTTTGGATTTTTTCTCAGGTTTTTGCCTGCCACATTCTGTTATACTCACAGACATCATTCAAACAGTTTTAGAAACTTCAGAGTGTTTTCTATCCAATACGAATAATAATATGCATATATTAGCAACTGGGACTGAGAAGCAGGCAGTTTACTATGGGCACCTCTGTGTACCTTTCATCCAAGCTTCTTCTTATGGCTGCCCCTGCAGCCCCTGCAGCCATAAGACGTTTAAACAAATGTGGTTTCTACTGACAATTGAGATGTACAAACATAAAGGGATGACGAGTTGATAAGAGGCAATACTTAATTTCGATTAAGACATAAATGAGCGAGCTAGTGCGGACGTAGTCAAAATAACTATTTGTTCAGTACTTTTGAAATGTACAGCGACAGAATTCAGAACATGGGCTGTTCTTACAGTATTCTCCCTGTACGCCAAGTCAGAACCGTAGGGGAAAGGGGGAAAGGGACCAAATTATTACAGTGAGGCACATGGGCTACTAACATCTTACTACACAACATATTTATGCAGCAGCATACAAGACATTTTTGGACTCACCTTGTTGTGCTGTGCTCACTTGAACAGGAAGGTGGCGCTGCGGTCCTTGTGGGAAAATTTTGTCATCAAACTTTGTCATCAAAGTCTGGCATTGTAGTGGAGGACCTGTTGGACTGTTTATTCTTAGTGTTTTCTTAGCACTATGCCAGGTGCTTGTAAGGGCACAGATGACATACCGGTAGGATTCCAGTTGAGGTAGTTTAATGACACTGATTAACACGACAGGAGTGACAACATGGCCAATGTATTCAAACTTATCTGGCCCATTATGGTCAATGTTTATCCTTTTAAGCTTAGAAAAGAGACCCTTAAACTCAGACTTGGACCACTCACTCACTCAACTGAATAGCAGGCTATTGATTGCTTTGCAGTGCTTGCAGTTAGCCACTGATTCCTTCCAAACCACTAATTTTTGTTGTGTAATGTTTATGTCCAATGGCCGATGAGCACCAATACATTTTATATATACTTTCTCTTCATATAACAAGGATTGAAAAGGATTTGCTGGTAGATTGTCAACGTGATTCATGAGGATGACTGCTTGTATAGCTTGCTAGCTAAGATTTTGAAAGTATGATGTTGATATCAGGAATCAAGGTAAGACCCAAGTGCAGACCGTGTGAAGTAACAATGTTTATTGTAACACCAGGGGCAGGCAATGACAGGTCAAGGCAGGCAGGCTCAGGGTAGGCAGAGGTCAATAATCCGGAGGTGGGACAAGGTACAGGACGGCAGGCAGGCTCAGGGACGGGCAGAGTGGTCAGGCTGGCGAGTACAAGGTCAGGACAAGCAAGGGTCAAAAACCAGGAGGACGAGAGAAAGCGAGGCAGTGAAAAAGACAGGAGCTGACAGGACAAACGCTGTTAAGCTTGACAAACTGGCAGGGGATAATGGAGAAGACGGGCGACACCTGMAGGGGGGTGGAGACAATCACAAGGACAGGTGAAACAGATCAGGGCGTGACACATGATCGGTCCAATCAAAGCTACGGTACATATAACGTGATTTGATGTAATTTTATCTGTGGCCAATGACCTTGAGCCTTCTTGGATGGGCACTTATTATGTAACTTTACGGCAGCACACAAAGGGCTTGAATTTTCAAGCTCTCCCCGTAGATTTTGTAGTTACGTAGTGTCCCCATAAGTGACAGAAGACTGAGCCAATCACGGCGCAACTAGAGAACATTACCAACCCCTACGCCATGTATTTTCCGCTGACTGTTCCACCACCACAGAAGCACTGAGCTAGGCTGAAACACCTGCATTTTGGAGCTGCCTTACTCAAGAAAGCAAAAAAGAGACAATGTTTGAATGCGGCTTTATTAACTACATTAAAAAAWATATATATATATGTCACGATCGTGTGGAGGAGAGACGGACCAAGGCGCAGCGCGTGAAAAGAACATATTTTATTAGAAGAGGAAAAACACGAAAACGAACACTACACAAAACAAAACAACCGTGAAGCTATAAACGTTAGTGCACACAAAAAGCAACAAACGTTCAACATAGACAATTACCCACAAATACATGATGCCTATGGCCACCTTAAATATGGCTCCCAATCAGAGACAAATGAAAAACATCTGTCTCTGATTGAGAACCACTCAGGCAACCATAGACATAACTAGACACATTCACTCAACCATAGACTTCCCTAGAAACATTCACTCAACACAAACCCATACACTCTAACAAATCCCCCTAGACACTACAACCACCCAAGACAAGACAAAAACACAAACATACCCCATGTCACACCCTGACCTAACTAAAATAATAAAGAAAACAAAGAATACTAAGGCCAGGGCGTGACAATATATATATTTTTAGATAAACAGGTGGGGCTCAAACAGGTGACCTGCCCTGAGTGATGGGTTGTCACTGGTTCAGAATATAGGATAAGTGGCCCACCCAGGGGATTTGCTTTCCCCTATGGTTCTTCAAGATCAATGCTCTAAAGGCAAAGATAATTTGCCTCTTCCTCTCTGCCAAAGGTGAGGAATAAGGCTTAGGTCTGGTGCAAAAACAACCCCATACCTTAGGCACATAATTTGTTCTTAACTGACTTGCCTAGTTAAATAAAGGTTAAATAAAAAATTTAAAAGTCAATGACTTACTTCCATTGAGGTCCCTAAGGTGCATGGTGCAAAAACATTACATACAGTCGATACAGACATAGAAACATTCTTACATTCAATAGATTCAGACATTATGTCACGTTCCTGACCTGTTTTCTCTTGTTTTTGTATGTGTTTGGTTGGTCAGGGCGTGAGTTGGGGTGGGCATTCTATGTTTTGTGTTTCTATGTTGGGTTTAATGTGTTGCCTGATATGGTTCTCAATTAGAGGCAGGTGTTTGACGTTTCCTCTGATTGAGAACCATATTAAGGTAGGATGTTCTCACTGTTTGTTTGTGGGTGAGTGTCTTCCGTGTCTGTATGTATGTATATTTGTATATTCGTACCACACGGGACTGTAGCGTTTGTTTGTAGTCTGTACCTGTTCGTGCGTTCTTCGTGTATATGTAAGTTCTCATGTTTTAGGTCAGTCTACGTCGTTTTGTTATTTTGTTAATTATCAAGTGTAGTTCGTGTCAGTGTTCGTCTTGTAAATAAATATTCATTATGTATTCATCACCCGCTGCGCCTTGGTCCGCTCATTCACCACAAGARGACCGTTACACATAAATACATTATTACATAGGTACAGACATGAAGATAGTTCTACTGTTCAATCATCAGCTAGCTTTTGAGGTCCTTTTTAATGAAGTTATGGTCGGTATGGCTTTAAGTTGTTGTGGTAGTTTGTTCCGCTCCACAGCTCCATATATAGAAAGGTATTCTTACGTATAGACTCTTACGTTTTAAACAATATCAGAGGCTCTGGGTTAAGAACAATTGTTCCATGCTTGTTTTGGCTGGTCTGTAGCTTATTCTTTAGATGTTTATGGATGCTGGTGAACCATTATGTGCATGCATAATTAAGGTGACACTGAACCAGTGTACATGCCAGAGTCACTATAAAGACCTTTTTAGGTCTGAGCTAGGAATGTACTTTTTTGGTTTATCTTTGTTAAAGCTTTCAGTGCCATAGTATCACCAGTCAAGTACCTATCCAATTCACACCCATGGTAGCAGACCACGAGTAGCCCCCTTTGACACTTAAACCAGGGAACCTTGAAATCTTTACTCTGGAACCAAATCCGATGGATTCTGTTTTTCCAAGATGCATAGAAAGTCTGTTATTTTACAAATGCCTAAATTCTTTAAGAGCTACACAAGTGCCAGGGGTAGGGGTGAGTGGTTGTTTCTGGACAGACCACCACAGAAACTATTATTTCGAGATGAATGCACTAATAAACTATATGAATAACCAGCTACCACTGGAGGGAGGCATGCACCTTCCTTAACAATATTCACAAGATGGGAGAACCGCAGCAGAATGCTGGTAAARTGTACCAGAGGTTTACAGGAATAATGCATATCCTGGCATAATAACTGATTTGATAAATCATGTTCAGTCATTTCATAACATTATTTATGAACATGAAATGCRRRYAAGACTTATGTTACTGTTTTTGTAACATGAAAAACACGACAGTATTGCATCAGCTAGTGTTTTGCTAAACCCAGTTTGTTTTAGCAGGCCATAGAATGTGACGTGCACTCTCCATTTTAACTGTTTGTGTTCGAGTCAGAAGCCATATGAACCATATGAACAATGTTGATAATTACAACACATGTTTATTTTTCCTATATGGATCTCTTACATGCTGGCAACATACAGTAGGCAGTAACCCTTTCAATAGATTTGGCAATCATACAATCGAAATTATTTGATATTTCATGGTACAAGAGCAAATATTTGTGAAAGGATTATTCTGTTTTGTTATGGTTCGTATGTAACAGCTTGTACTTATTTGTATACAAACTGCTTGTATACCAAGTGATACCGAGTGATACGCAGGTGTATTAAAAGACTGCCTCACCTGTGTGAGAATATGCTAGAGTATATATTTGTGGTAGGTTGATGGACAAGCCCATAATTGTAAACAATGTGTAAAACAGGCAACATAACTCTTGCCTCACCTCTCCATGTCAAGGCCTTATAATATTCTGCCACTGGAGTGTGAAGTGATAATGTGCTACTGATGTTTATGACTCACGCCACCATGGCAACCTGAAATGGAGCATTAGCAGGAAACCCAGGGTCCCGCGAGGCTCTGATCAGCGTGGTTTCCATACCACTGCTCCTGAGGAGAAGCTGCTCTAATGCCTCTCCTCCATTACCTCTGGCCGGGGCCACAGCCAAATGGACTCATTAATAACACTCTCCGTGAGGGCGTCAGAGGGAGCTAATGCTGCCCAGAGTGCTGATTAGGGCAAGGGGAATCCCAGGGGGCGAGAGGCAGAGGATAGGCATAATGAAAACTTCCTCTCCTTAGTCAAACTTCAACTCAGAGTGAATAAAGYGAACACACATTGTATACACACATACAACAACTAACACAAGCACACATMTAATTGTTACTTGTTTGAGTTTGACTGAATCAATATTCTGAATGTTTGTATACCGTCTATTGCGCAATATTCTGTACTTACAATAGATGCTACTATACTGAACAAAAAATATAAACGCAACATGTACCTTCCATGTTTCATGAGCTGAAATAAAATATCCCAGAAATGTTCCATACGCACAAAAAGCTTATTTCTCTCAAATTTTGTGCACAAATTTGTTTATATCCCTATTAGTGAGCATTCCTCCTTTGCCAAGATAATCCATCCACCTGACACGTGTGAAGCTGATTAAACAGCAGGATCATTAGGCCAAAGATGTATCAAGTTTTGAGGGAGCGTGCAATTGGCATTCTGACTGCAAGAATGTCCACCAGAGCTATTCCCAGATAATATAATGTTAAATTCTCTACCATAAGCCGCCTACAAAGTCGTTTTGAGAATTTGGCAGAACGTCAAACCGGCCTCACAACCACATGTAACCACTCCAGCCCAGGACCTCCATATCTGGCTTCTTCACCTGTGGGAATGTCTGAGACCAGCCACCCGGACAGTTGATGAAACTGAGGAGTATTTCTGTCTGTAATAAAACTCATTCTGATTGGCTTGGCCTGGCTTCCCAGTGAGTGGACCTGGCTCCCCAGTGGGTGGGCCTATGCCCTCCCAGGCCCACCCATGACTGCAGCCCTGCCCAGTCAATTGAAATTCATAGATTAGGGCCTAATTAATTTATTTCAATTGACTGATTTCCTTATATGAACTGTGACTCAGTAAAATCATTGAAATGTTCCATGTTGTGTTTATATTTTTGTTCAGTATAATTTTAAGGTAATAAGTTTGACTATAACACTATTTTGTGTTCTCTGTCATGTCACACAAATATAATTTTATGTCACTAAAAACAGTGCACACTAGGGTTGATATGTCAGTCAAARMATTCTGTAGTCTCCCTGCTTTATTCAGKTAGACTTGTCTCTGTCGCCGTCCTTTTAGAAATCCTTAGTCATTGCTGGAGAATGATGTTTACTCTTTTTGTTTGTCTCTTGGTTGGGTGGATCTACTGTCACATCCTAAAGCYGAACCTACATTGCTAGTTAGACTAGTTTCAGGCAGCCTCACTACTAATACACTCCCGTATGTATTTATTTAGACAGTGAAGCTAAAACTTTTAATTTGATTCTATACTCTAATACTTTGGATTAGAGATAAKATGTTTCATATGAGGCGACAGAAAATGTCACCTTTTATTTTAGGGTCTCTTCATACCTTCACCACCTGGGGGGCGGCCGTCAGAAAGTCCAGGACCCAATTGCACAGGGCGGGGTTGAGACCCAGCGCCTCCAGCTTGATGATGAGCTTGGAGGGTACTATGGTGTTGAATGCTGAGCTGTAGTCAATGAACAGCATTCTTACATAGGTATTCCTCTTGTCCAGATGAGATAGGGCAGTGTGCAGTGTGATGACGATTGCATCGTCTGTGGACATGTTGGGGCGGTATGCAAACTGAAGTGGGTCTAGGGTGGCCAGTAAGGTGGAGGTGATATGATCCTTGACTAGTCTCTGAAAGCACTTCATGAGTCAATGAGTCATTCAAAATGTTGAGTCTGTCACATTTTGAAGCTTCTCTTTCTGATATTATTTTTGAGGATAAAACATTAAAAAAATAAACATTTATTTTAACAAATATTTATTATTTTACACATTCTATAAAAGGAGTTAAATATATGTGCTGATTCAGTCTTTAAGGATGGACCCAAGTGCTTTAGAGTTCATGTCCCACTTCAACCCAGCACAGATGAAATCCTGGKTGTCTGTACATGACATCTTGTCATTCTACATCATAGGGGTAGAATAAGGTGCATATGCCATTCTTCACTTCAAACTGGAGTTGTTCCAGGGTCCAACAGGTTCCTGYACAGAGGAAAGTATATATATTTTTTGAAACAACAGCCATGTCTTCATCATTATTCATCATCATCAGAAACAGACACACACCGCTTGAACTAAAGCTCAAACCTTCTTTAAAGAAAACAAGGGCCTCCGGTTCACAGTCCAATGAGAAACATGYTCAAACACCRAGAATCCAGAATTCTGTCAACTCCTTAAAGTTGTGAGGGTCAAGCTGTCAGTCCAGGGGGACCAGCCATTGGTCAGGTGYGTCACCTTTGACCATGTTWYGGTGTCACTTTGGCAAGATGAGCTCTTCGTAAGGCACTGTGAGACTCCCCAGGTACCAGAATATCCAGAAGACCAGGCTGAGGAAGATGAGCAGGGGCCCCGACAGCACAAATAAGTCCCAGAAACTCAGAGGAGCAAAGATACCCAGGAAAAATAGGATCAGACCGACAACGTCAAAGACCAAAGCCAGGATGAGAAAGAAAACACAGCGACCCATAGAAGAGGTATCCATAGCAGGGACATGGACGCGGTCTGGATTCCTGTCGGCTGAGGACTTTACAAGAATGAGGAGAGGCCTTTCCAGCCACAACCTTTTTAAAACGCAAGTCGCATTCTTCTGATTTTCAGCACGCCTTCAAATTCTTCCATTGTAGGAAACAGCAGCAAAACTGGTATCCAACCACATCAACAGGTTGTACTACTCTGAACGATCCATTAAAATTTAAAAGCCAAATGGTCCAACCTTATTCCTTAGCAATCCCTGACTTGCAGCAATGTAATGACAGTGCTTGAAATGGATAATCTCATTAGATAACTATTTTTATTTTGTATACTTATCAAGATCATTGGATGTATATTTAAAATAAATAAAAATCTAATGCACCATGCCTCTGTGTATAAAATAAAAAATAAAATAATAATGCATTTGATATGAAAATTATGACATCAGCATATATGTATAACATCTAACATTATGAACAGTGTGGGAAAAGATACTGTATGTTGGGAAGATATATTTCAGTGATTCTATCAGCAGTTTATATTTAGCCTGCAGTAGGCCTGCTGGATGCATTCCACAATTATTTACTATTTCATGCTTCCTACATCATGACAGAAAGAGGAACTGCAGTGAAAAACCTCACCCTTTAAGTACCTTGTTTGACCAGTCAGACAGTCGTGAGAGTTTGGTTTACCTCTGTGCAATACCTATTCAACCAAGGACCGCAAAGCAGAGTCAACAGGCCAGGATTAGGTAACATTAGCATACAGACAGGCAACGCCCTGAGTACAATGACTTGATATGCACATGCTCATTGTCAGTCATGTTAGATAAAAGCTATATGTTGGTAAGGCAACTGAAATCTAAAGAATATTAAGAAGTAAAATATAAAATAAATCACATTAAAAAAAATGCAGTCTGGTGGAATATACATTTTAGAAGTTTGTGCACATGAATAAAAACTAAATCAGCCTACTCAGCGAACAGTTAAGAGTATAGCCCAAATGTCCATGTAATGTCAACATGCAGGTGAAACCAAGCTCAGTGCCCCAGGCCACACAACGTTTTGTTGAGGGTTTACGGCCTGCTTTGGCAATGCAATTGTTGTGGCACAGGCAAACCTGCCTGACTACTGTTTTTATGTAGTGTCAAAAATGGTAAAATGCAGGTGATTGCATTTCTGGGTCTGGCTTGGGGAGAGTCTGTGTTCAATTACCTGAAGTTCAGACAGGGGCCTCTAGGATTTCCGTCAGAGACTAATCTAGAAAATGGCTACAATGGACCTTAACATGTCGATATGTTTATATGACAAAATATAGCCTTTCCACATAATATTGATCCTAGAACATAAAAAGTTCACATAACATAACATGGCGATTATATTAATAATTGATATATAAACCAAAAAACTAAAACAATATAATATGCATTCAGAGCAATATCTACAGTAGGCCCATATCCCTAGGACTATGGGTCATTTCACCCCATAATGATGATTCTTTGTTGTCAAGAACTGACGTCCAGAGCAGTACTGATTAATGTCCTGAATTGTCTGTAGTCCCATTCCGTGAAGCGTACAGTGTTGAAGGTAGTCTTGGGATCAGAAAGTGCTACGGAYAACCTTGAAATTCAAATGAGAAAATACCAAATCAATAGARTGAAAATGTTTCTTCCCGAATACAGATTTATACATTTTCCAGATTATCATTTTACTTTTCATTTTACAATTAGGCAATAAGGTCCCCTAATTCAGGGTTTCCCAAACTCGGTCCTGCCCCCCCCCTACACGTTTTGTTTTGTTGCCCTAGCACTAAGCAGCTGATTCAAATACAGCCTTTCAACATTACCCCTAGCGAGAGTCTGCACATCCACGTTCTATATATCTGGTGTCTGTTTTTCCTTCTCCATCGGAAAGGAGTCCAAGCTGGAGTCATAGCCGCCATTCTGATAACCGAAAGATTTCCCCCAGGTTATTCGAGAGGCGACGTGAACAGGTGAAGGCGTCACAGCTTTAACCTTGTTTTCCTCGGCATACTTTGTGGTTACATGTTCAGGTTTGCATTTTTTGGAAAGCCTCTCTGACAACTTTCTGGCCAACTGTACAAAACTCCGTTTCTTTTTCATTAAGCTTGTTCCAAAGCTGTCTTCTGAGACCTGTATATTTCCCACGTACCACATAATCCACCAAGCCAAACTTATGAAAATTATAATTGAACCACTGTAAATCAAGAAATCGCCATAAAACCTGCCATCGATACGCAAATTGGCAAAAATTCCAATGAACAGGATAATGAAACCAATAACATCAAAACCAATAGCCAGAAAAAATAACGGCACACACCCGCCTATGCATCTATGGTCCATCATTGTGTCGATACACCCTGAAAATAACGGAAGGTGCGTCTATTCTGTTCCTTCTATTCTTCTCGCACCCAGAGAGCACACCTGTTGTGAGCCGCCCCAACGTGACGTGTTCAGAGCGAAAGGTAGACAGTACACCAATTATTTTCTTCTTCTTTAACAAAAAAGTCCTTTGTCACGATAACAGACTATAATTTAATTGATCAGCAAACACATAAAATAGACAAACAAAAAGAGCTATACTTTCTTATGGCGCACTTATTTTACAGTAGCCTATTCACCAGAAGTGGTTGTCTCACATATGYTGTTGTTGCTTGATGCAAATGATGCAGCTTGTGTGCAGGCCAACWCAGTTCRTTCGACGTAATGTAATTTGCCAGTCAAATGAGTATTCACCTACAAGTGAAAATACATAAGGGAATGTCGTGGAKATAATAGTCTGCCCACCCTATACATCAACAAAATCGACCACGTTGATATAATTTGCCACATTTAGACAAACCTAGTCAGTCACATACGGCATTCTGAACAGAAACAGAAACATCATTATTCTAATAGTATTTTATATTCACTCTAAAATTGAGGTTGTGTGAAATCAAAGTTTCAGTCCAGTCACGAGAAGGACATTCAAATGCTATGAAAAGTGTGATGTTCTTCACTTCCCCTTGGCACTAAAAACATTCCATTTGTTGGGCCAGTCAAGTGTCACACTGCCCGTCACAGAGATGACATCTAACACACACACATCACTGGAAGTCTGTAAAGGCTGTGGATGTGATGAGTATAGCCTGCAGCTGAAAAGAAAATGCATCCATCACCAAATGTTATTTATTTTACCTTTATTTAACTAGGCAAGTCAGTTAAGAACAAATTCTTATTTTCAATGACAGCCTAAGAACAGTGGGTTAACTGCCTTGTTCAGGGGCAGAACAWCAGATTTTTACCTTGTCAGCTAAGGGATTCAATCTTACAACCTTTCGGTTACCATTCCAACACTCTAACCACTAGGCCACCCCAATAAGCACTTATGTTATTTATTGAATTATCCATGAATCAGTAGCCTACCACAAAGGCATGCTGTCAATATTCAATCCTGTTCTCATCAATGTACATGCACACACCTTTCTTCTCAATTTGCTTGTCACTCATTCTAATAATTATGCATAAAAGCAGTGGACTACATTTATAATTGTGTTATTTGGCAGCATGGTAATTTTCTAGTACTTTCAAATGCTTAAGAACAAATGCCAAAGAACCACCTGTAACTTGGTTATAATGTATACTTTGTCATGCAGATATTAAAATACAGTATACATCCGTAGTGGTGGAAGAAAATAGAACGGTTCATGTCCCCCTACAAGTTAATTGTCTGTAGAGCAAACATTCATCATGTGAACATGTAGCCATGCTCAGCAGGGAAGTATCGAATCCTCCATTGTGCTTTTGGGAAACTAAATGGTCTGATAACCAGACTTTGAGCCTGAGGACTCTCCAGGAAAACAGCATACAAGACAGGGATACCCCGCCCGGCCCACCTCATAATTTAAAGACTGGTTGCCTGTAGTAACTGAAGGGCTTCTTCATGGTGGGCTGCTTCCTGTTCTCCTTGGTGATGGGGATCAGCACCACGCCCACCACCAGCACCATCAGGCCAATGGATACCAGGGCCGGGCCCAGGATGTTGGTGGCCTTCCTGCAGTAGCCAGCAAAATACAGGCCACTCAGGATGAAGCCGCAGGCAAAGATGCTGCCCCCGGTGGACATGAGGTGGAATGGGAACCAGTAGATCTCACATGTGCTGCGGGCCGACTCGTTGGTCCAGAGGGACTCGCTGCGGGACAGGCTGAACACGGTGCTTTCTGTCTGGGGAGTGAGCTGCTCCTGGGACTGGGATTGTAGGYTGCACTCCCCAAGGAGGATGTTCTCTGGTAGTCCAGGCATAGCCTTTAGCCTTACRCCTCCTCACCTGGGAGTCAGTGGAAGAAGGTGAAGGTTCAACAATGACCCATACATCCCTATCTCTTTCTGTCTATTTTCACCTGAAGCTGGAATTTAGAGTGGAAATAATTATTACCTAAAGGATAAGGGATCCAGGTTGGAATAGCTTCTACTCTAAACAATAAAATGTATACTGGTGTCATATTTTCGAAGTCTGCATTTCACGTTACATTCCTTGTTGTTTCAAATAAAAGGAATGCAAAAAAATGGAACAAAAATGTGAACGGCACTAGCGCGTTAGAATGCATCCATTAAGAGGAAATTGCCTCGTGCTTCTTGGACGCACCCTATTTTATCTTGGATCTCTCCTCTGTGAGTACAACATGAAGCCYATATCATATCACCTCAGTGATACACATCAGTGTATCATATCACTTTCACTTAATACTTCAATGTCATGATAAAGGGGCGATATAATACTATACAACAGATTGCAAATTCAAGTTTGCGTCTTGCTTTCCAAGCCATAAATCGAGCACAGAGCATATTACCAACTTTTAGAATGTATTTGCTCTTGGCAAGTCTTGAGAAAATACAACTCAAGGCCAAAATCTAAAGAGATCAGATAAAGACCTACCTTTGAGATGCTGAGTAACTTGCTGCTTTGATGTTATCCCTMRGGTGGTAACAGTATCTCAGTGATRTTAGAGACCATTSCAAAAGACAGAGAAAAAAAATGAATAAAAAGCTTTGGGTGTGGATGTTTGTGGACCGCAAGCCCAGTGTGGCCAGCTGAATGCACTGCAGATAACCTCCAGAAAACACCCCCCCTTATGGTCTCTCCACCTCCTCAACAGACCCTTCTGACTCCTATRCATGCTAGCCCTCACAGCATCTGCCATGGCTGGTATTAAATTAGTACTGATGATGCTTCCTGCCTGGGCTAGGGGCTTGCCTTGCTGTCCCTAGAGAGATTTCATCCAGTCTCCCAAGTATTGAGTTGAGCCTTCAGAATTCATGTGAAGATGCATGTCGTGGTTAGAGAAACCTCTTCCCCAGATCCACAGGGTAGTGTTTGTTGATCTGAATGTCTGAAAGCCTTTATAACTGACCAGAAGKGAGAGAGAGAAGAAATCAATGTACAGGAAGACTATTAGAGATGAGAGGGGAAAGCAGGGCAGGGCACTGGAAATGGCTGTCATCACCCACCACTGTGACTTCTCAATGCTTCTGTATGGAAATCCTCTAGTATTTCTTATTTTATTCTATTGAACCAGGAAAATACCCTTGAGGTTAGAAACCTCATTGGCAGGGGGACCTGGCAAGAGGTCACTAGGAAGTAGTACGCGTGTACACTCAACACAAGAGCATAATACCAGCGGTAAACTGTGGCTATTGGGCCTTCAGTGGGGGAAAAAATCTTCCAAAACATTGTACCAAACAAAAGAATTAAGTAAAACTCAGAGACATCACCCACACTAACGTTACCAGCCACAACTACCACACTGCTTACACAACCTATGGTAGCCTAACGCCATCACTATCACACTATCACCAAAAACGACAACAGTGACACATCAAAGGATACGAGTTTGAAAGGCTTGTGATGCTGAAAGGACAGCGACTGTAATACCGGCGCACTCCATGTAGAAGAGCGCACTTTTTGTAAAACACATAAGCCAATAGAAAGACAGCAGTCACACACAGTTAAAGAATATGCCAGTAAGTCCCAATCATAAGAATACAAAAACACAAACATTAGGCTAAGCAATTCCAAATCTAAGTGTACAACCATTACTTCCCATTGCAAACATCGTTATCATGTTCAGCACACAAAGTTACCAGTGATCTAAAGTTTAAATGCAACAATGTTTCACACACATAACACATTATTTTCAAAGAGATAGCTAACAACAACAAGTGAGCTGCAATTTGAAAAAATAACAGTTCCAATCACCAGATGATGATCATTTGAAATGTTACTTCTTGTTGAAAGTTGATCTTGAGAAYGGCCACGCTAACACATTAGCGTCAACATCCTCTTCGAAAACACCTGCTACTTAAGCCGCCATCGCACACAAGTCTACAACAAAAACTAGCTAGTTTAGACCTTGGGAAAACTACTGCTCTTGAGAAGGTGGAAGTTTCCATAGGTTTCTGTAAAAATAGTCTCACCCATTACAAATAAAAATGTGATTGATTGATTCCACGGTCACTCCAAAATTCTGCTCTAATACAGTTGAATGGAAGGTTCTTTCTATCAAGCTTCTGAGGGCCTTGCCAATAGTGACCTATCTAGCTAGATTTATCTCCCCAGAGGACCAAATAAAAATGATCAGTGCTATCCAGGATCCTTGGGACATCCCTACCCTAAACACTAACAATAACAATAACAATAACCCTAACCCTGATTGGATCTTTTTTCTCCTCAGTTTTAACCGTTTCCTATCCAACACAAATTGAAGAGATTAAATCAGAATGTCATTTAAAATAATAATATAATAATATTATTGAGAGTCAAAATAGAAATTTAAACAACATTTATATTTAAAAAATACAACAATTATTTTATAAATCTTTGGCCTTCTCTGAAGGTGTAGAAGTATAAAAGTATAAAAGTGTATAAAAGAAGTGAAGACTGCTTCCAGAATGGACGCCCTTGTTTTAAACTTAATCTACTCGCGTTCGCATTTCCCATTTCGTGGTTGCTGCAATATGCTTTACAAAGATTATAACGCCTGTGCACTACCAAAGGTGGCACAAAGGTGAAAACAAAAATGTATTTTGTGGATTTTTTTTATTCGACTTCTCTATGGGGCCATCAACGGGAATACCTTTTTGYGCTCAACTTCAGCTAAACTGCAGTCCCGAAAGTGCCCTCTAAGCACAGTGGAAAGTGTGCTTCCAGACCGGAACTCTGGCCCCCTGGTAGAAGGCCTTGACGGTTCCCACTGCACAATACAATACATTCACAATGGTCAACAACATTTTACTCTATCAGACCTTTAAACTCAGCAAGAAATACCCTCTCCTGCAATTTTAAGGTATTTTGCAGCTCGTTCCAAGACCAAGGAGCATTGTAGGAAAATGAAAATTTTCCACTTTCAGTCCTGGCCCTAGAAACTGAAAGATAGTATCAGCTGAGAACAGGTTGGAGAATATAAATTAGTTAGGAGCACAGATACTGTAAGRAGGCAATAGTCCAAGCACTGCTTTTTACACAAAGATGCACCAGTGCTTCAGACTTTTCATAGGAAGGGAGGGCCACTTCACCATGTCATATAGATCACAGTGATGGGTGAGTGGTCATGCATTTGTTATAATACTAAGCTCCCCGTGATACACAGTGTCCAGTATCTTAAGGGTGCTGGATGAGGCTTACATGTAAACAATATCCATATATTGGAGGATGCAAATATTGTTCAGGGAAAAATGATAAATGAAATATATTATCAGACTAGAGAAAGTGCCCTAAGACTCAGCAGATGCATCAAAAGGTGCAAAAATATCTGTAATCTGTACTAATTTCAGTGTTATTTTTAATTAAAGGTATACTATAAAGTGGTTGCAATGAATTTGACAGGAGGCTCGTGGCAAGTAAAATTCTGTATTTCATATTACCTGCTGTAATATAAATACGGTATCGAAGCAAGTACTGTGTAATGACACTGTACAATACTGTAAAATTGACTGTATTATAATGTAAACAAGTAAATGCTACCGTAATCAGAATGAATGAATGGATAACTGACATTCATTGAGGGGAGGGGTTTGTATTTCAGAGTATTTTGGTTAGCTGCTAGGTAAAGTGTTTACACATTACAGCATATCAATTAATATTTGGTGTTTTATATAACTTGCACTTCTAGGAACCTTAAGAAAGGCTTCCAAACTGGTTGCGACTACAGTGCCAAACAGACCAAAATGACATGGCATTTAAGGTTTAAGACTCCAATCTGTCCCCTAAATATTTTAAGTTCTTAGGGCATTATAACCACATACCAGTTATATTGGTACAGCATTCTCAGTCGTGGGTGCAACAAATAAAGCCTCTTACAAGACCCGCATCATAATATGTTAATGAGKCAGAAACAACAATACTGTGCACCCACTAGTGGTCAAAAGTTTTTTGCCTCTCACAATGCACCATCATTTACAGTATGAGGCAGTAAAATGTATTTTTTTTTTTTTTACTGTCGATAATAACAACAATTACAGTATAAATGACAGTTTTCTGTTAGAGTGTAGGTTATGTTATTTTCAATACTTGATCATTGTCTAAACTCCAACTCTTTGTAATGCACCCATCTATAGCTAATAATTGACTTTCGTCAGGTTGTTGAGTCAATATACATTCTTTCCTCATTGGTGTTCCATTGAAGTGCCCTGTTACGATCTCATCGCTTACAGTTTGTTTAGTTTCGCACATTGTATGTTGACTTGGGAAAAAACTTGGTGACAGTTGGTGACGATTGATCTTTGCAACATAATCACTTTGTTTAATTCAATCAGGATTCACAAAGAGCTCCTTGGCAGGGAAAATGGCTCATTCGAATTGGCTCGAATTTGCTATAGAAAAGCAAAATTTGCACAAGTGCTCTCTATTGAATTATTCTCATGTTTCTCTGTCGTGAGTCGTGACTGCACCATGTGAATGACTCGTGCTCCCTGACTGGGTGTGTTCTAACAATGTTGAACAAAAATTCCATATTGTGTCGTCAGAAATGTATTTGTGGTGCAGTAGGCAATATTGCCCACTAGAGGGCAATGCTGGTCTTTACTAGGTTTTGCTATATAGGCTCTGCATTAGATTTATGAATCCTGGTGCAAAATCTCTATCTTAAATGGTCCATTTACTTTGGTCGTAGACACCTAGAGTATTCACACACTGACATTAATTTATTATTACCTCATATTCTCTCAATAAACTTAGTTAAATGGATGAAGAGAGAAAATACATGACTGTTGACTGGTCAATTGTAGTGTGTATACTATTTGCAGACATGTGCATCAAAGATACATGGTAAGACTCCCTGTTTTTTGCGGAAGGAGGATGAAAGCGAAAAATACATTTGGACGAATAAAGTCACACTGACTCTTGATCCTAAACAGCTCATCATTAAATATCGATGAACCCTCCAGTCAGCTACATCCACCCAGCCTCAGGCATAAATAGCATTCAGAAAAATACAATGATKTGTCTCACTATCACTGCAGACCCAGGTGACCTTGAGACTAATTATTCTCTATGGCAAGTTTGCATCATTTGCTAGAAAGGCCCACAGGAGGAGCCATGCTCCCTGGTTGAGGGCAAACAACAGCCGCAGCATTAATTCAACTTATCCACTCGACTGCTGAGAGAGGCTGCATGGGATGAGACCCTTCAGGTTTTGAAGATTCATTTGTCTCTTATTCACAAAGTACACCTATACTTGTTTGATCCAAACTCTGCGTTTCCCCTCTGTCTCACCTTCTCCTCAAAGGAAATAGATCATATTACATTRATTTGGTAGGCTYGATTTACTTYTACTCTATTGCTCTCCCATATCCTTTGACAAGGCCTCCGTATTTATTCATTGCTACTGAAGAGAAACACGTAGCACACCACTCAACAGTCTCGTATTATTGTGTYTGTAAATCRGGGACACTCCATTTAGTATGATAGGTTACGTTTGGTATGGTTACACAAGACAGATGGTTACTTAAGGCAAAAACTTAAGGTGGGTGGTTTGTCGGGGTGGATGGYTAAGTGTATAACACAAACATCTAGCAACCCAAAGGTTGCATGTTGAAATCTCATCATGGACAACTTTAGCATTTGAGCTAATTAGAAACTTTTCAACTACTTACTACTTTTTTGCTACTTTGCAACTACTTAGCATGTTAGTTAACCCTTCCCCTAACCTTAACCCTTTTAGCTAACCCTTCCCCTAACCCTAACCCCTCAACCTAACTCCTAAACTTAACCCTAACTTTAGCCCCAACCCCTAACCCTAGCTAACGTTATCGACCTAGCTAAAATTCATAACATATCATAAGTTTAGCAAATTTGTAACATACTGTACATTTAGCAAATTCGTAACATATAATACAAATTGTAATTCATAACATATCATACGAAATGGGTGATGGACATCCACAAATTAATACATACCATACGAAATGTAACATATCATACTAAATGGATTATCACAGGTTTACGTAAGGAATAATGTGAAATGCTCTGAGACCAGGTTGCACTCAAAGGAGAGGCATATGTAGTCTCCTGATGCTTCTTGTTCCTGGCTCCCATGCTACTGTGAAGTCAATGTCTTGCACTGTGCCACCCCTGCTAAAGTGTGTCAGGGAGATAGATAGACAAAGAGAGAGAAAGAAAGAGAGACAGAGGGAGTAACAGAGAGAGAAACCTAGAGGGAGAGAGAGCACTAATGCATGCAGTTGGGAAGGTGTGGATTGTATAAACAGATCAATTGCTCAGGCAGGTCTTATTTCTGACAGATTTGTTTTCCCAGTCTGGTAATTGGCAGGGATGGAYCCCGCCACACTCCCTGGTTYATRTCAAGGTGCTCTGTTTGCCTTCTTTGCTGATGTCTGCCTTGGATTGTTCATTGAAGGTTGTTGATGGCTTCCGATTGAACTGAGACTTGCCACATGGTTTGGCTCTATATTAAAGTATGGGGGCTCACTGAGGATTAAGTTTAAGAAAGCTGTCTTTCATTATATCCTCTTTGAATCTTTAAATCTCATARGAGCCTGGCCTTATRTATTAGTAATGGTGAAGGATCAGACCCATCTCTACATCTTCAGTCAGTGCATGTTTCTCTCTCTCTAGCTGAGTGGTTACTATCATGGGTAAAACCAAACCCTTCAGGTTATGTCTCTCGGATTACATTTTCTGAATGGATCTTCGACAGGGAAGCTAAGAATCATTATGCAAACAGAGTTATGAAAAAGGTTTGATTTCAGGTCATAGTCAGTTTTGAGTACCAGGGATTCTAAATAGCCTTTTTGAAAGTGAGTTTCTTAGGTAACTTTTTGGGACGTGCCCTGTAGGTGTCATCTCAGTTTAAACTCTGTCACTGCTGTTCTGCATGAGTGCAGTTCTTTCAATGAGAAATACAACCATTCAGGCAGAACAGAAGACTTTCTTTATGGCAGAGGCTATGCCCGTATGGCACCATCAGAGTCCTAGATGAACTCACTCCGGAAAGATTCTAAAGTTGGAAGATTCTAAATATTTTCATTTAATTAGTCGGTGGTGACTCGACATTTCCATAGTGGTTGAGATGGGCCACGGATATACTCCTACTGTCAGCTGGAACACACAGTGTTGCTGGATATGTGGAGCAAGAGGCTGAGAAGCCCTAGTCAGCCCAACCTACACTACTGTCAGTTGGAACACACAGTGTTGGTGGATATGTGGACAAGAGGCTGAGAAGCCCTAGTCAGCCCAACCTACACTACTGTCAGTTGGAACACACAGTGTTGCTGGATATGTGGAGCGAGAGGCTGAGAAGCCCTAGTCAGCCCAACCTACACCACTGTCAGTTGGAACACACAGTGTTGCTGGATATGTGGAGCGAGAGGCTGAGAAGCCTAGTCAGCCCAACCACACTACTGTCAGTTGGAACACACAGTGTTGCTGATATGTGGAGCGAGAGGCTGAGAAGCTCTAGTCAGCCCAACCTACACTACTGTCAGTTGGAACACACAGTGTTGCTGGATATGTGGAGCGAGAGGCTAGAAGCTCTAGTCAGCCCAACCTACACTACTGTCAGTTGGAACACACAGTGTTGCTGGATATGTGAGCGAGAGGCTGAGAACTCTAGTCAGCCCAACCTACACTACTGTCAGCATCCCCTAGATGTCATTTGAGTCAAGGCGCTTTCAAGAGTGCCGATGCCGATGTTCTCTGCAGCCTTACACTTGAAAATGAAAATGAATTTAGCAAAGACAATACGATTTTAGAGGACTGCCGTACATCCAACTCCCATTCACACAGACCTCAGTCCACTCGGAGTCCCAAACAAAAAGATTGAATGGCCTTTGGTGGTTAACAAACTTGTATTGTCTGCAATCCTTTCTGCTCTATATAATCCCCTTAAAAGCAATAAAGCCGGTATGGTGTCAGCACCAAAGTGGGGTTGAGAGAGTTTCATTCGGAGTTTGCAAGCTGTCCACGTTGGGTAAAGCAATATACTGCAAGTTATGATTGTGCTTCATGAGAATCTGACCTCTAATTCCAGGTATTAAGAGAAAGGCTAATGGCATCAAAGGGTCAGACCATCCTGAYCCTTGGGAAATAAGAGCAATCGATAAGGGGTCAAAGAGATAAACAAGGTGCAGGCAACCCAGAAGTACGTATCTCTGCCTGTAAYTATCTCTGTTCTCTGACKAACAACACTTTATCATGCCYGTGCTGTAGATTTATACTCTTGAAGGATGCCCATGAAGTGAGGAAAGGTCTGCCTGTGACACTAGAGGTCAAAGGGTACAGTATATTACCAACCGTGTGGGGAGGAGGGTTTGTTTGTGGATATCCGACACTGCCAAACTGTGGCGAGGGATGTGTCTCCCTTGGACAGCCCCCCCGGCGGACGTTACCTCCTAGCCGTAACTATAGAAGCTTTTGAAATGCTAATCCCCCTGTGAGTGGTGGGTCCAGTCGATGGTATTGATCCAACATGCCCATCAGCATTGTGGAGAAGGTCCCTCGTTCTCATGGGAAAGTGCTCTACCATCCCTCCTCATTCTTACAGACCTCGATGACTTGTATGTACCAAAAGGGGCACGGAGTGCTCAGAGTTTTGTCAGGGCTAACCTTCAATGACAGCTTGATGGCTAAGGCAGTGCAGATGTTGAAGCCTAATAAAGACAAAGGAGGCCTATTTTGCCTCATGCTTAAAATCCAATATGGCAGCTAGACTGTTACCTGTTAGTATTCTCTGTGGGGTATGTAACCTTGCAGACTTTAAATTAACAGGGAACTGTTAGAAACATACCTATGTTAGGATGTAGAAAGTAAGTATAAAGTTTTCACTCTAAAGTATTGCTTTTAAAGGGAATTTCCAACATTTTGGTATATATTGAACACTTGGCCTCTGTCACAATGGCTTCTCTAAATACATTTGTGAGTGGATGTATTTTTATCTTCAAATGCTTTTGAATGTCAGTCTGAGGGGAAGGTTCATCCTTGTGTTCAAGTGCAACTTCCTCCATTTTGAAGTGAGAGGCAACATGGCAGTTGGATATTACACTGCCCAGACAGAAACCCTGGAGACTAGCTTTCAATAACAATAAGAGGTGGCTAGGTGATGTGGCTTTCTGTCCCCMCAAACCAATGTGTGTCCTCATGAYGTGAATTCAMTACATTGTTTCACATCTTGTTAGATTATGCTGGACTTCCCATTCAGCAAAGTCTAACTATTGCTGTCAGCATCTATTCATCCTTGAAATGTGTAGGTGGCTGACGTTCACAGTTTTTAGCAGATTGTTTTCACAACCATTTACAAAGTGTTTAAATCGCACCAATAGCCTCAATGATTCAAAACCCTACAAATAGCAACAAATGGTTCTAAGACAACAAGTGAATGTTGTTCATGTCAAAACGGGTAACTATCAAACTCTTCCTAGATATATAGCCTAATGGTGGATGTTGTCAGGCAAGTCGGTTATTGGACAACACCATGAAATGTATACACTGAGAATACAAAACATTAGGAACACCTGCTCTTTCCATGACATAGACTGACCAGGTGAATCCAGGTGAAAGCTTTGATCCCTTATTGATGTCACTTAAACATCACTTAAACATCACTTAAATCCACTTCAATCAGTGTAGATGAAGGGGATGAGACAGGTTAAAGAAGGATTTAAGCCTTGAGACAATTGAGACATGCATTGTGTATACAGTATGTTCCATTCAGAGGGTAAATGGGAAAGACAAAATATTTAAGTGCCTTTGAACGGGGTGTCAAGAATTGCAACGCTGTTGGGTTTTTTCACGCTCAACAGTGTCCCTTGTGTATCAAGAATGGTCCAATGTTTGATCTACTCATTGAACCTTTTGGYTAATATTTCACATTGATCAATTCCTTTGGCTGTGGAAGACTCACATTTTAGTTTAAAGACTTTGTTGTTCTGTTCAGGCTCCAATTCTGATCTGTCCAGACAAAGGAACACTCATGCCCCAGGATTATGTCGATAATATTGATTTTGTCTCTTATTTTCATCCTTTTTTTGAGAGAAAATAGATTTCTTTATTTCCTCACCAAAAAGGGAATGAAAATGTCATCACAGTGACCCCTCAAGTCAAATCTCCTCATGTTATTACATAATATATCTGTTTCTTAATCTGAATATAACTGATGTATATCATGCAATCAATCTAAGTATCATACTGTAACACATTTCATATTGGGTTAAAATATGATAGTCACAGCTTTTTGATTTATAGCCTTGTCAATGTACTCTGGGGATTTGTTTTATGAGAAACAGTTTTTGGTGGTACGTAATAACATGCTMAACATTGTCAGTATTAACATATTCTAGGAAGCCTTAATTTTTCTGCTCTCACAGTTCATTATAAAGTGGTGTTTACTGAGGGACTAAGATACTGAATAATTCATGAGAGTGTTTTTCTTCCTTTGTATCAGATTTTGCCTTCTACAAACTGTCTTCCTGCATTTTAAGCATTGTTAAGCCTCTTCAGACTTCAGGGACAGCACAGCCATAATAATAAAAAATAATTTGACCTTACCGCTGTTATCTTTTCACAATGGGAAACGCACATTCATTACTTCTGTGTGGTGTTGTGGTGTTTATCAAATAACATATTAGTCATAGCTTCAAAACCAGTTTAAAGGTCAGTATACAATTTATTCTCAGAAGATCTTAAGTTTMACCCTCTCCTTTTCTCTCCAGACTTGACGGAGCAGCTTCAGTGTACTTTGACTCAATACTAAAGMGATWCTTCACATTCAATAATTAAGATAAGATGAAAGGTGTGTTCTCCAGTGTGGACTCATAATGGTGAAAGAGTGACAAAGGAAGGTTGAGTCTTTTAGAGGTGGTGTTTAGGCTTTTTAATAATCCGCACTCCATGGATTTCACTCCTGCAGAAATCAAGGTCACGGAGTGTCTTCAGAATCTAGGACGCCTCGCCCTGTGAGACCTGCRGTTCATCTCACACCTATTATCATGGTGTGGTGGCAGAACGGTGGTTCCAACACGTGTAGACCGTGTGCACCACAATGCTACTATGTCAGTTGCAATTGGGGAGATAACAGGATGTTCATTGTGTAGGCAAAATTGTTAGACCTCCTCAAAGTTTACTATGCAAMCTGCTCAAATGTTAGTCGGATATTTGTTGCACAGGGAATAGTGAAATGGGACATGGGGACTTTGATAGGAGTTTTGGTAGATTGAAGTGGAATTTTGTGCATATATGCCAACCYTTCTAGCTGAATTTCATAAACCTGTGTGTGCATTTGTGTGTGCGTGTGTGTGTGTTAAATATACCTAGTGCTTGGTGAATGGGTCTTAGGCCTCATGTTGCACTCTCCACTCCAGCATTGTTGATTAATAATGGATTGGATTTGTGAACTTTTGAACTACCGATCTGCTGGAGGCCTTTCAGCGTTGTTTGCTTTAGAGAAACTTAAAAGGGTACAAGAGTATTTTTCCTTTTGTGTGCTCCCGTAGTGAATTCCTCTGAGGGATCTCAGCCTAGTTCCCTAGATTAAATTGTTCTGCCGTAGAAGGGAGCTGTTAAACTAGCAGAGAGCTCTTGCAAAGTAAATTGCCCCCTTTGCAAATATWAAAAAATATAGAGTTAACACACTTCTTAAGACCTTCATGGCCCTTGATGAGAATGTYTTTGTTGCATGCTGTGCACACAAGTGGAACCACAAGAAGTTATGTAATACAGTGAGTCATGAGAGGATTTCTCTCTCTTTCTCTCTTCTTGGTTAGTCCCGCATCTTGTTGACAGAGGAAGGTGCTGTGAACGCTCCATTTACAGCATATTAAACTACATGGAGGCTAACACCTCGACTTTAGTTCTCTCTTTAGACAGAGGAAACAGGTCCCAGCTCTCCTGCTCCTCTGTTACCATCAGAAACAGTGTAGTTGATTTAAACAATCCTGCTCAGTTAAGGAGAGATCGAAATTTACAAAACAGTTACCCGGAGGAAGATGGGGGAGGGTCATGCTTTTTAAATTTCAGTCAGGGGGAAGGTTTAGTATTTTTTTWATTTAATCTGGGGGAGGATCATGTAATTTGTAATTGATTAAAACATTTAAATTTAACTAAGCAAGTCAGTCAGAACAAATTCTTATTTACAATGACGGCCTACCCCAGCCAAACCCAGACGACACTGTGCGCTGCCCTAAGGGACTCCCAATCATGGCCGGATGTGATGCAGCCTGGATTTGAACCAGTGACATCTCTTGCACTGAMATGCAGTGCCTTAGACCGCTGTGCCACTCAGGAGCCCACAAAATTGCTCAGGGTTTGAGAATTAGTTGGTTATTATAGTACCTCATGTGTGCCCGATGATGCCCCTCATCCCTGATTCTCGACTGGGCGCACAATATCAACTGCGCCTGGTGTGGTCTCAATCAAATGATCCATAGCCTATTCTATAGGCTATAGGCCTAGGTTATACGAAGAGCATGCTCGGAGAAGCACAGGGCAAAGTTCTATTTCCTAAGAAATTGTACTTCCTTCCCGAGTTTTTGAACTGCTGGGATTATGTATATAAAATAGGCTACACTACGTTACACACTGCAATTCCCAATCATGAGCCTCGGCCTGCCCTTCTCTTGCTTTGTGCTGCCAAACCAATGATTGTGCTGTGTATGGTGGCACTTCAGGAGGCGAGGCAATTTGCAACAACAAAAAAAGAAACAATATCTGTGCACGCTGACTAGGCCGACTGATGTCCTGTTCAGTTTGAGAGGGAGAGTGTGAAGATGAGAAGGAGGACCGAAGGTAAGCATACGGACCAGAGGTAAGCATGCTACAGCTATAAATAATTTAAATTAAAAACAATATGTTTCGTTGCCCACAATGAAGCTATTTCATTTAAACAGTCTTCATTTTGATTTGACTTTAGGCTACTAACAACATGAGGGCTTTGTGATGGAGCCTATTTCTTCCTATTCAAGCCTATTCACAGACAAGATTATAGTCTACTATCCATAGARTTTGTCAGCCAATTCCTTCAGTCACCATTAGGGTTTAATATTTTCCCGGTATTTTACAAATGTTCCAGCCTGAAAATAAATCACTTTTCTCCTGACAAAACCAGAAGTGTCATTCAAAAGCATATAACTACTGTATATCTGGATTTGATTAGAGCTTTGATTAGAGCTTTGATTGGCATGAAAATTCCAGCCTGATGCTACCTGAGTCTGATGAAGGGAACCCTGTTGTGCTTGAAAGTGAGATTCCTGTACAAGAAGGGCTAGCTTTGCACTAGTAGCTAAGCTAAAAAAGGGAGAGCAGCCATCTTTCCTTTGTTCACACTGAAATCCCGCACCATGTGGAAATCCCGTTGATTTCAGCTTTCAGGGATAAGTGACCACTGGCGGTGAAGGTTCGCCAGTAATTTTTGAAAAAAACATTCCATGTGAGGGCGCACGCCTTCTCACCTCTGTTACAACGGGTTACACTGTATGATATCAAACCAATCTCAACTGATTGGATATGTTGTCTAATTCAATTTAACAAGGAAGTTAAATTGCCAAACAAACCTTACTGGTTGGTAGGTGATCAAATACTTATGTCATGCAATAAAATGCAAATTAATTACTTAAAAATCATACAATGTAATTTTCTGGAATTTTGTTTTAGATTCCGTCTCCCACAGTTGAAGTGTACCTTTGATAAAAAGTACAGACCTCTACATGCTTTGTAAGTAGGAAAACCTGCAAAATCGGCAGTGTATCAAATACTTGTTCTCCCACTGTATATATATATATATATATATAATATATATATATACACTGCTCAAAAAAATAAAGGGAACACTTAAACAACACAATGTAACTCCAAGTCAATCACACTTCTGCCACTTAGGAAGCAACATTGATTGACAATAAATTTCACATGCTGTTGTGCAAATGGAATAGACAACAGGTGGAATTATAGGCAATTAGCAAGACACCCCCAATAAAGGAGTGGTTCTGCAGGTGGTGACCACAGACCACTTCTCAGTTCCTATGCTTCCTGGCTGATGTTTTGGTCACTTTTGAATGCTGGCGGTGCTTTCACTCTAGTGGTAGCATGAGACGGAGTCTACAACCCACACAAGTGGCTCAGGTAGTGCAGCTCATCCAGGATGGCACATCAATGCGAGCTGTGGCAAAAAGGTTTGCTTGGTCTGTCAGCGTAGTGTCCAGAGCATGGAGGTGCTACCAGGAGACAGGCCAGTACATCAGGAGACGTGGAGGAGGCCGTAGGAGGGCAACAACCCAGCAGCAGGACCGCTACCTCCGCCTTTGTGCAAGGAGGAGCACTGCCAGAGCCCTGCAAAATGACCTCCAGCAGACCACAAATGTGCATGTGTCTGCTCAAACGGTCAGAAACGGACTCCATGAGGGTGGTATGAGGCCCGACGTCCACAGGTGGGGTTGTGCTTACAGCCCAACACCGTGCAGGATGTTTGGCATTTGCTAGAGAACACCAAGATTGGCAAATTCGCACTGGCGCCCTGTGCTCTTCACAGATGAAAGCAGGTTCACACTGAGCACATGTGACAGACGTGACAGAGTCTGGAGACGCCGTGGAGAACGTTCTGCTGCCTGCAACATCCTCCAGCATGACCGGTTTGACGGTGGGTCAGTCATGGTGTGGGGTGGTATTTCTTTGGGGGGCCTCACAGCCCTCCATGTGCTCGTCAGAGGTAGCCTGACTGCCATTAGGTACCGAGATGAGATCCTCAGACCCTTGTGAGACCATATGCTGGTGCGATTGGCCCTGGGTTCCTCCTAATGCAAGACAATGCTAGACCTCATGTGGCTGGAGTGTGTCAGCAGTTCCTGCAAGAGGAAGGCATTGATGCTATGGACTGGCCCGCCCGTTCCCCAGACCTGAATCCAATTGAGCACATCTGGGACATCATGTCTCGCTCCATCCACCAACGCCACGTTGCACCACAGACTGTCCAGGAGTTGGCGGATGCTTTAGTCCAGGTCTGGAGGAGATCCCTCAGGAGACCATCCGCCACCTCATCAGGAGCATGCCCAGGCGTTGTTAGGGAGTCATACAGGCACGTGGAGGCCACACACACTACTGAGCCTCATTTTGACTTGTTTTAAGGACATTACATCAAAGTTGGATCAGCCTGTAGTGTGGTTTTCCACACTTTAATTTGAGTGTGACTCCAAATCCAGACCTCCATGGGTTGATAAATTTGATTTCCATTGATCATTTTTGGTGATTTTGTTGTCAGCACATTCAACTATGTAAAGAAAAAAGTATTTAATAAGAATATTTCATTAATTCAGATCTAGGATGTGTTATTTTAGTGTGTCCCTTTATTTTTTGAGCAGTGTATATATATATATATTATATATATATTATATATATATATATTTATATATTATATATACTTAAAAACAAGTCAAAATATATATATATATATATCAATCTTGGAATTGATGGAGAGAGAAAGACTAAAATCTAATCATATTTTATTGGTCACATACACATATTTAGCAGATGTTATTGCGGGTGTAGCGAAATGCTTGTGTTCCTAGCTCCAACAGTGCAGTAGTATCTAACAGTTTACAACAATACACACTAATCTAAAAGTAAAAGAATGGAATTAAGAAATATATAAATATAAGATCGACCAATGTTGGAGTGGATTTGACTAAAATACAGTAGAATAGAATACAGTATATACATATGAGATGAGTAAAGCAGTATGTAAACATTATTAAAGTGACTAGTGTTCCATTATTAAAGTGGCCAGTGATTCCATGTCTATGTATATAGGGCAGTAGCCTCTAAGGTGCAGGGTTACGTAACCGGTTGGAAGCCGGCGTGTGATAGGCTGTTTTAAAACTCTGCAGCTGCAATCAAAAAAAGTATGTTTACAATCAAAAAATAAGGTGACCCTCGAAAGCCAGATGGAGATGTGTAAATTAGACGCACACCCAGTCCTTATATTACTGTAGCATAGACTATGCTGCAGCAGCAAATGCAGGCCTACCAGTCACAAGAAAAAAAGTTACCATGATGAGATGATAGGTCTCAATGCATTGTGAACTGCGCTCCAGACTGAGATGCGCTTTCTGTCCCCACCCTGGGCGTTGATGACTGATCATGCAGATAGCAGAGAGAAGGCCGTAGAGAAGCCAGATTTAGACATTTAACAGTTCCATTTTACATCATGCTGTTCATATAAATAATGTATTATAATTTACCAGTTTCTCACAGTTATTTATTCCTGGAAAAGGGGGTGGGTTTGGGTGGTAAATCTCGGTAACCCAGTTCCTGCTATTCAACCCTAGTCTCCATGCACTCCTTAAATATCCCAGTGTCAGTGAAGAGCTTGGTGTGTTGAGTTAAAACCAGGGCTGAATTGAGGGGGTATGTGAGGAAATGGCTGATTATATAACGCGATCTGTAACAACACTTTAGTCCGCAATGCTTTAAGTAAGAAACACGCTGTAATATGTGGCGAAAGACGTGACAGATATAAGATATCTTTGATTTGTCTCTATGATATTCAGAGGCTGCGCTACAACCTTTGATAGGAGATTCAAAAAATMTACTTTGCTTGGGAAGTAATGTGTGATTCTGTCACTATCAATTGATGTTTGACATTTCAACAGGCTATATAACAACATACTGACTCTAAATCAGTCAGGAACAAGCCAGGTAGCCTAAGAAGGGCCGGAAATAAATACTTTTGTTTATAATATTATTATTTCAAGGCTATAGCCTGCCATTTAAGAAATCGATTGTGAAGGTTGTGTGACACGCTACAGGCTGGCAGGAGAACTCAGCCTTTCAACAACACATCAGCAACAGCACGTCAACAACATGCCTATAAATAATTACTCAGAGTTAAATAATAATGAAACAAAAAATGCCTTACTAGGCTATACCCTCAAATTAAAGCTGACAGTCTGCACTTTAACCTCATAGTCATTATATAATTTCAAATCCAAAGAGCTGGAGTACAGAGCCAAAACAACAAAACATTTGTCACTGGCCCAATACCTTTGGAGCTCACTTTATAGTATACAAAATGGGTTTTATGTATTTACCTGCCTGGGATTACATAAGAAACTGTAAAAAAAATAAAAAAAACACCAAGGAATGACACCTATCAGTTTGTTGTTAACAAAATAGCATGCTAGTGGTTGAACACATTCCTGGTGATGTTCCTGCATCATAAGGTGAGTGGGGCCTTCTCGTTGAATGATTTTTGCTGGCATTTGATCAAATGGAAATATCTGCCAATCACACACCAATGACTTGAGAGATTGCCTCATCTCCAGTCTGAGGTGCATTGATCCGTTMCTTGACCCTGGCCATGTGAAGTCTGGATGGGAGGTGAAGCTCCTGACTTGAAGTTTAGCACAGAAATTCAAAGTGACTTTGCTGTGGTAAAAAAAATATGAAAGGAAAGAAAGAAGTGAGAAGAGAGAAAAATAGAGAGAGCGAGAGAGGAGGAGGACCAGATGGAGAGTGAATTGTGGACTGTGTATGTATGTGTGGTGATTAATGGAAGCGGTTGTCAATAAGACAAAGCAGACAGCGTATTCATTAAGGTGGCAGAAACCACTGACAATAATTAAAAACACTTCCTGAGTAGTGGAGAAGTCGAGAGTGGAGAAATGTAAGCAATTGCGAGACTTTTGACTTAAGCAGTACATGCATAATTAATCCATACAACTGCAGTTGTTTTGACAGGTTCTGAGTCACAACATTACAGAATTCATGACCGACTTTGTTAAACATGAGTTAACCCTTAAGGGGGGGATTTCCGACCTGAGTTAAGTGCATGTAAATGGAACGTAATTCCCTTTTTATGCACTTTTCCAGTAGTGATTTTAGCATGTACATCTTGGTGGGGCAAACCATTTTTGGGGGGGAGAGATGCATGCCAGCAAAGCCACTACACAACACAACATTAAACAATACATTAATTGTACTATAACGGTGACAAACTGTGCCCACAAACTGTTAGGGCCTACATAAAGATGTCCCAACAGCAGTCCCAACACCTTACCACTGCTACACCTGGCTATCAGCGGAGCCTTGTCTGGCAGCGAAACAGTTCATTCAGCCTCATTTACTGCCTTTAAAAAAAACATTGCTGATATATCTGACTTGCTTAAACAAATGTGGTTTCTATTGACAATTGAGATATACAAACTATGGCATAAGGGGATGACAAGCGGATAAGAGGCAATCTGTAATTTAGATTAAGACATTAATGAGTAAGCTAGGACAGACGTAGTCAATATAACTATTTGTTCAGCACTTTTGAAATGTACAGCAGCAGAGTTCAGAACACACAGAGTTTTCCCTGTACACCAAGTCAGAGCCGTAGGATAAATAAAGGGGGCATATAAGCAGACAATGAAAGCTCTTACAATATTCGATGATTACATTTATCTAAAACAGGTTATAGGCTACATGTGCACCAACAAGTCAGAACAGCAGGTGAAATTAAGAGGGGAAAAATACCAAATTATTAGGGTGAGGCACATGGACTACTAACAGCTTACTACACAACATACACTTAGTATTACTTTCTCAGCTACAGTATATACTGTATATCTCCCTGGCATATTACATCATTTATGCAGCAGCATACAAGACATTTTTGGACTTGTTGTGCTGTGCTCACTTGAACAGGAAGGTGGTGCGACGGTCCTTTGTGGG
Organism: Salvelinus sp. IW2-2015; assembly: GCF_002910315.2. Lineage (NCBI taxonomy): Eukaryota > Metazoa > Chordata > Actinopteri > Salmoniformes > Salmonidae > Salvelinus > Salvelinus sp. IW2-2015. The sequence goes on from NW_019943112.1 coordinate 130,528, forward strand.
CAAAAAAAAGCCATTCTCTGGATTTATGGGGCTTTCAAGACAACTGGGAATTTGAAAAAAAAACAAGGTAGAATCATGATGACGCCAGTGATCTTCAGGTTGTAGCTCTAGAAAGAGGCCAGAGTTCCCGACTTACAATTCCTCCGAGTTGGATAACTGTTCAAAACTTGTTTTCCCAGTCAGAGCTTGTTTTTTTCCTGAGTTCCCAGTTGTTTTGAACTTACTGAAGTCAGATTTCCCAGTTCCGAGTTAACAGTTGTTTTGAGCGCGGCTGAAGTCATGCTGGATTGACAGCATGGCCAATGTTGGATGTTTATCATTTTAAGCTTGGCAAAGAGATCCCTAAACCCAGACTTAGGACCACACACCTACTCCACTGAATAGCAGGCTAGTGATTTTTGTGCAATGCTTGCAGTTAGCCACTGATTCCATCCAAACCACTCATTGTTGAATTTGCGATTTCAAACTTGTTGTGTAATGTTTATGTTCAATGGCCGATGACCACCGATACGTTTTATCTATAATTTCTCTTCATATGACAAGTATTAAATAGGATTTGCCAGTAGATTGTCGACTTGATTCATGATGATGACTGCCAGCTAAGATTGTGAAAGTATGACGTTGACATGATCAGTCCAATAAAAGCTTGTGTAGATATAATGTGATTTGACATATTTTTTTCTGTGGCCAATGACCTTGAGCACTTCTAATGTAACTCTATGGCAGCACCCAAAGGGCTTGAATTTTCGGGCCCTACCCTTAGATTTGGCTGTGACGTAGTGTCCCCATGAGTGACAGAACACTGAGCCAATCACAATGCAACTAGAGAACATTACCAACCCCTATGCTCCATATTTTCCACTGGCTGCCCCACCACCACATAAAGCACTGAGCTAGGCTGAAACACCTGCATTTTGGAGCTGTCTTACTAAAGAAAGCATAAAATAGACCATCTTTGTCTGCGGTTTTATTAACTCAATGATTTTTTAATATATATTTTTTTACATTGTTTGCAAACTGTGACAAAACAGGTAACCCAAAAATGTGGTGCTCAAAACATGTGGGGCTCTGCCCCACCTGCCCTAAATGACGGGTCACCACTGCACTTTTCTCTCTATGCCTATTCTGACATTGAATTTAAGCATAAGAATAGCATGCTATTCACACACTATTCGGTCGGGTGGAGATCTAAGAAATGAGGGTGTGGTGGAGGTGTGTCTACAGATACGTTGTATTCTGACCTTGACTTAATTCCCTCATAATTCCACCAACTTTGTGGAAAAGCAGTGGAAAAAGCATCTACTTTTTTTTCCTGATAGAAATAACAGCACTGTAAATTATAAAATGATAAGAGCTGTTGATAAGAGCTAGTTAAATAAGTAATCTGTTTGGAGAAGGGGATTGTAAATACACATAGCAATTGTTTTAGATGATTTTTCCCTATGATCCCTGGAGACGAATGTGAAACCAGTCATATGGAAGCTAACTGAAAATCATATTAACATGACATGTGTGGCGGCCCCATTTCTAAAGTGAAGTAGTCTATAAATAGCTGTGCCATTATTCAGAATTTTTATTGTATGCCCTCATAATTTGCGTGGATGAGATTTGTAGACCCAAGCTAGAAGCTTCTGTAGGGCTGAACCTGCCGAGTTGATGAATGCACTTTAGAATGTTTAAATTATATGCCCGGACTTTAATCCATTTTACCATTTATATCATATTAAATGTTAGCCACTATCAGGAGCCACCGTCAGTAATACCCACATACATTTATATCTGTGACTAGTGTTAGTTTTCTTCAATTTATAGCTTACATTTGGCATCTTTCCATCCCATTTACCTTTCTTTCCTCTGTCAACCTGTGCAAGATGTTGCTGACGATTGCTAGCAATGCTGGATCATATTAAACTAACGTTGTACGATAAATGGGGACACATAGCCTATTTGAATCATTATGGAACTCAGACCACATGTAGCAGTTTAAACCTGGAGCCTGGTGCACGGTTCATAACTACTGGACCGTTGACATCACAATTCCATGATTAGTGATTAATAATTGATTAATGATCCATGATTAATGTAGATTTATAAGACTATTGTTCATCCTTATTGTACACTTTTTCCAACATCCAATATTTAATGGATTGCACTTGAATATGACAACTTTCAGGATGAGCCAAACACTGTATTTCTGATTAATCAGTATATTTTGTGTATAAAGGCTCTCCAAACCTGTTTTTTTAATGATTCATACATACTTTCCTCACCCCAAAATGTGCCTCAATAATCTACAAAATCAGAGTATTTTTAATCTACCAGTTGGTGCTCAAACAGAGACGAACATGCATATATTTAGATGCATTTATTTTTTATTTCCTTTTGGGGGTGGGGGACGGGGGGATTTTAAAACATACAATTTATCTGCAGTGAAGCCACTCAACATTTACATTACATTCAGTAATCTAGCAGACACTCCCATCCAGAGCGACCCACAGGAGCAACTAGGGTCAAGCACCCTGCCCAAGGGCACATCGACAAAAACCTCCCCCTCCACTGTATTTATATAGTCATCGTGTCAGAAAGGTGCTAATATAATGTAACACCATATGATGTAATATATCTCTATGAGTGTTCTGACCTAAATGCATGAGGTCCATAGGCCTACTTGCGAACATAAGAAGACATTTACATTTAAACAGGTTCTCCTGCACAAAATGCATAGCAGACTTGATTTACTTGCATGTGACAGAACGCTAAATTGTAGCTGGTCCCATCAGATAACATGACATATGTTAACCCTATGCAAATTCTTCATCAGCCTATCAAAGATCTGAGGTTTTATATCAACCAACCAATGGAATTTCTTAAAATAGGTCAACTCTGGCCACTAGAGGAACATTTTAAATCTACAAATTCAAGGTTTACTTTTGTTCAATTGGTCTGTAACAAAATTTTGTGGGCCAACATTGCAATGATGCGTCTTTGACTAGGCTACTTGCTACTAATAGGAAGTGTTTTCCTACATTAAGACTGTCGATTCAAGTCCTATGGATTTGCGATAAACTTCTTTAAAATATCTGCAATACTGCCATCTGTAGGATGATAACTAGAGTGCAAACTACAATCCTACTATACGTACACCTTGTAATGCTCATCCACCTCGTGCCAAATAAAGCATATGTGACTAAGCAGATGATTATTAAAATGCATACAAAACGTTGTAGGCCCACATTTAGGTGTACGCTTCTATGTAATATAGCCTATGTAATATGATTACTAGGCAATAGCAGTCTGTTGTGTGCAATGCCAAAGAAATAGGTAGGGGTGGAGTGGGGTAAGTTTAACCATCTTTTACATTCAGCATCACTCCGTCAAGGGAAATATTATATTCTTTCTAAAAGCAATATCTATATATATTTTAGGATGTTGTGTATCGCTGGAAATAATCAGATGGTATCACACGGTACTGTTTTCGTTCGTTTGTTCACGTCGTTTATTGTTTTGTAGTTGTCAAGTGTTSTTCGTGTTCGTCTTCGTTTAATATATTAAAGTATGTATTCAAACCACGCTGCGCTTTGGTCCGATCCTTGCTCCTCCTCAGACGAGGAGGATTACGACGAGCGTTACAGAATCACCCACCAAATACCCAATGAACATGGCTGCCTAAATATGGTTCCCAATCAGAGACAACGTTGAACACCTGCCTCTAATTGAGAACCAATCTAGGCAACCATAGACTTACATAAACACCTACAATGAACACAACCACATGAACTCTACAAAAAAAAACTAGACAATACAAACACCCTAGACGAGACAAAAACACACAAACATCCCCCATGTCACACCCTGACCTAACTAAAATAATAAAGAAAACAAAGATAACTAAGGCCAGGGCGTGACAGGTCTATTGGCACAACTTACTCTGGGTACGGGGTAAATTGAGCCTAGGACAAGGTGAGTTGAGTCGCCTACAAAATTCTGTACTGAATTAAATTTTAAATCAACCTTTTTAAAACCATGTCTATCTTTATTTCCCAAACACAATTCAACACGACCACAATCACTTTTTTGTCTTTTAATCATTTTAAGCATCTTCTAACACAGGATTAACACAGGATTAACACCTAACAAAGACATTGTACTTTTTCAAAACACTTTTCACATAGGCCAGGCCCAGTTGTTACCTCATATCCCAGCGATAATGCCTTACATTACGCCTGGGAAGAAAACACTTACATTTGCTCAGCTTGCCATTGGCTCAAACATTGGCTCACCTTACACCCTATGGCCATTGGCTCAATTTACCCCAAGGCAAACATTTTAATATATTAACCAGCATAGCTACAAAGATGAAACCCACGGCTGTAATGTTAATGTGATGACTCTTTATTTATTATTATGGTCTATGTAATGTGATTTCTCCTAAGCCCCTCTCTCTTACTGCAGTGCTACATTGAACAGCTATTCTCATGAGCTGTACAGTAGAAAGGTTTTCCATAATTACTCCCTTGATTGTTGTAATTAGGGTTATTACAGTAATCATCATCATAATTTGCTGGGCAGATGCCCTTTCCCACTTAGTCCTCTCTCACAGTAGGCTCTTAACCTCACACTGTGGCTGAAAGCAGCCAAGGTGATGAGGTCCCAGATCAACGATATGAGAGAACATGATTGGCCACCCGTGGTCTGGTGGCGCTTCGTCAAACCTCATTATGAAATGACCCTAATAGTATATCCATTATGTATCATTACCTGCATACAGCCACTTCTCATGATCGTCCATTAATTTACCACTCGATGAGGGGAAGTTCTGGTTGGCTAAGCAGCTGAGTGGCCGGTGACTTGAGTTGACTGAAGGTTCATTATTGGTTTAACTGAAAGTCGAACATCATCATAGACGCCTACAGGCTTTTACAACACCAAACCTCACCAACTGTAGTTACACTCGTTCTCCCCTCTCCTTCCTCCACCCAACCACACCATTCCCAAGAGAGAATACCTTGGCCGCCTACGAGCCTGCACGGTATCCAATTGACTGCTCTCATTTAAGTGGGGGTGAGGCAGTGTTTGGGGGGATCAATACTTTCAGCCTGTGGGGGCTGTGTGGGGCTATGTGTGAGCTTTGGGGATTTAGTGCTGGGAGCAGTGCCGGGCCCCATTAGGTGCATTCATCATCTGACACCCATGGTCGGCTGGTCAGCGCTGAATGTCATGCTGTTGACACTCCTCACACACAGGCCTCCCTTAGCACCGACYRTTACTCTCTGCATTTACATGTTYCCCACATTCATAGCCTARATTGCACCCATGAGCCCTGGAGCTGCAGTGGTGACCCATACATTACACACATCCAATCAATGTCGTCCAATCTTTGCTATGTTTCTGAATAGGTTATTAAAGTGTKATTGCTGTAGAGGAAATGGCTACTATATCCGTTCTGGTTGGTCAARACCTGTCATTTGAGTTTTTACTGTAAGTGACAGGGCAGTGTGCTACCCCCGTCTCCATTCCTCARAGTATTCCTACCCTGTACTGTGCTATCAATCCTAGACAACCTATTCTCCATGGTGTTGTGGATTCTGATCTGATCAGGTACGTAGGTGGTGAGACAGAAGGTCAACCCCAGTTCTCTGAATTCCTTCACCTCACAAGTCAGCTTAACCAACAAATGCCAACTGTAATACAGAGGAATGAAATACAGTGAGAAGTCTGTCGTACTCTTAAGTTGTCATGTTGCTCAAATTCTTCCCAGAAGGATAGAAAGGTCACTCCATAAAAAAACTGGCCTCAAAGCAGTAGTCTGGCGAAAAGTGCAGTGAATGACAAGTGCCATGGCAGAAACAACATGGCCGTTTTCCTGTTGGCTGTGGCATTTCCTTTGAACTGTTTACCATGAGGTAAAGCCACAACTTCTCTGATATCAGAGAACTCCCTTGAGTTGTATGGCTTAGAATATACAGATGTTTGACCTATATTGTCAGAGCAAAATAATCTTGCAGCAACAGGAGTTGAACATTTATTCTATAATGTTGCTTGATTGGTGGTTAGGCTATTAGCTGGCCAAAAGTAGACTACATGAAAATGCAATACTGTTAGTGTGGGTTTTCAGTGAATATATGTAAATCCTAAAGCGGTGCAGGAAAATTCTCAGCAACAAAAGATTAATCAAATTGATCCTACATCTGTAAGTTCGTTTTTGGCAGGACAATTTTTTTCATTTTAAAAACTATTAGTGGATAACAAGTTCAGTTGGTTATTAATGTACTCTGCCATGGACCAATTTGCGCATATTCATTTTCCTTTCTGTCTGTTAATGTGTCTGACCACTGCTGTTTCSTTCTTACCTCACATGTTCCAATAGCCATGACCTATTCCCATCTAAATGCAAATGGGAGGGTCCTACACAAAGTGAAAACCATAGCTGTTTCCCATTTATCTGTACACAATTGTAACCACAAGGCTTTTGTTTTCATGTTGCGACGAAATGTTTTCTTCTGACTCTATGAATTTAAAGAGGCTTTGAAATTGCACTGGCTGTTCTGGAAACAGTGGGTATTAATATGTGTGTCATCAGAGTAATGGCAGTCATAATGTYTTCTGTTGTTACTGTGAGTGCCATTAGGTCAATGACCTCTGTCGATAGTACAATACAGRAGATTCAAACTCTCAGGGGAAGAGGAGGGGAAAAAAGAGTTGATAATGCTCCCCTATTGAWTTTAATCAMTAATGTGTAGTTAACAACTTTACCTACCAATAGAWTTATACAAACTGCAGCAGTGGAYGAGCACTGGAAACTTTATTTAATGACAAAGGACAAAGGGATATACTATAGCAGGTCTTGTCATCAATGCACTGCAMTGGATAAAGATGTTGTTTCTTTATCTTGTTTCATGTGTATTCCAAATGTGTGGCGTGTAAGACCTTGTGGGTGAGGTTGCAATTTGGGCAACTTCTTGCAGAAATCTCAGAGTAGCATTTAGTCTAGTTAATATAGGTGACAGGATAACAACGATTTGTAACTTAACCTGGAGGTCCATAGTATTATATCTATGGGGTACATGCTAATTTGATGTTGAAATGTTTAGGTTTATACATTTATTAGACTGTCAAACAAGTTGTATAATTCCATATATACAGTAGATGTGGGTTATGGTTCTCTGTCATTCTTTACAGTTAGTTATATGTTTATACCTCAGCCATGAAAAAACATAATACCAATATTACCAATTCACTCTAATTCGTGAATATTGTTTAAATGAATATGTGAAAAAATTCCCCCAGACTCCATATTTACTAAACTGATTATTGTTTTGTACAATACACATGGGATGTGCTTTAATAATTCATTTGTAAACAAAAACATTTGCACAGGAACAGTCGTATACTGCTTGCTTTGAAGCCTTTTAAATTAGTCCTCCATTGTTTGTGCAACAAAGACACAAAGGAATTTTCATTCATACCACATTGACACATAAAAATACAAGCTTAATAAATGGCAAGGAATATTTGCAACAAAAGTAAACAGTGCTTTTACAGCAGACAGATCTTGGGACGCAACAACTTAGCAGCACGTTAGTCTCAGAACCTACTGCCAAAACTGAGCTCTAGCCTCATGTGTGTGGGAAAAGCTTCTTGTGGGCAATATCATTGACTGACTGGAAAGTAAAACCAGAGCTCTGCAATGGGGTGGATGTATTTGAGCCAGACAGATGGTTGCTTAGAGACATGTCTGTAAGATTCCGGTGGTGTAACATCAGTACAACACAGTGTTGCAGGTCCACCATGTCAGAGTCAGGGCCATCAAATGTCATTTTTTCGTTGCAATTTTTTTTTCTTTCTCTGACATAGCTACAACAACAAAAAATGGCTATAAAACTATCATTGGAGCTTGACAAGGACTATGAAACTCCATACTGAACTATCATGTTTTTTTTGGTACTCTGGCCTTAACTTGAACCTCAAAATAAATGACATTTTATTTGCTATCCTCTCAGTATCTTAGCTGATACAGGGGCTTGAAACTAGTGTAATAATTGCTCTTAATATTTCAAGTGCATCAATTTCTACTGTGTCTACATTGCATGTGAACATACAGTATAATATAGCTAGTCATATAATGATATACGCATATCATTTAATAAGAAAAATTGCAATGTTAGCCTCTGTTGTAATGACAAAACGACAAAGCAAAATTAAGTCTTAAATATGGACACACTGCACAAGTTGTAACAATATTATGCAAGCTCCTAACATTTAAGGTAGCACACCAGTGACAATGTTTGAAATTGACAATGACCAGCAAATTTATATAACAACATCTCTACAGTAAATGTCTATATACCCATTTCCATGACCCAGGATTTTACGATAATATTTGGACTTTCTTGTTAACTGAAGAGATAGTTGAAAAGTAAAAACAACGACAAATCATGTACTTGATGTGTCTGTTACTCTGTAAGTATAAGAGGACACAGCGGGAGTCCACAAGGAAGTCTGGATGAATTCGAWAATGTGGAAGACATTTTTTTTWATCATGTGAAATATTTTTTCAATTCTAGTTTATTATGTTTTTTGCTTAAAATAATCACTTCCTTTGCTTCTTTTCAAAGAACATTTTGTTAATTTAAGAATTTCATCCTTGTAAAATTTGTGTCCTATAGATTCTGAGGTATATCACCGAAACTGATTCTGTCCTTTGCTTCTATAGTGCTGGTAAATCATCCATGATAAAAAATGACATACAAAGCTGGTTACGGATCAACACGTTAGACACAAGACATAAAAACACAAGCGTGATTGTACATTAAGAACATGAGTATGGGCTTCCACACAATAAGGCATTGCTTTAATGAAAACATCTGGACATAAAAATCACAGTTTTAATCCTTGCTTAGCTAGTGATTATATTGATGTCCTCTTTGTTGATTGTTTCAGGTACGTCAACACACCTGCAACAATGTAACAATTGTAAACACATAACAACAACTACTATTCTTCAACTCTGATGGAGTCAAATATACAACAATACTGTATATCAAAATGAATGCAGCTTTTCCCAACTCAAAACAAAATGGATGTCATCCACTTGGATTATATAGCGAGGGAATGAGTGCAGAAAATGAAGCTATTGAAAGAAGCATTAGRTTACATGGTCACCTGTGGAGTAGTGTGCCTACAGTCTAAAGCTGCCAATTAACAGTGGCAWGAGGTTGATTCAACCCTAGCCATACACAATCATCCTACAAGCACAGTTACAAAAATATACACACATACGCACACACATTATTGTACATGTTTGTTAGTATCAAGTATTTGTTGAGGGGTTGGACTAATCTGAAATTGTGATCTTTAATTGTGAAAAGACTGTAGACTCTTGGGTAGAAACTCAACAATTCCACTTGTCCAGCTCTTCTCATTTAGTGTATACTTCTGCTAATATAGCCTATTTACAATCATTTATGCAACGGAAATTGCCACTATATSCACTAATAAGCTGATATGTGCTGMCCGTTACCAAAAAACAAGAATAAATCAACAGAGAAAAAAKKCATTAATTGTGCTTTTTAACCCACAAYTCCACMTCATCATTGAAWTGGGAACAATTRCGAGAGGCACCTCTTGAAGTTCTAACACCAGTTAAGTTCAATAAGAATCTCTAAAGCTATAACAAGGACTGAAAATACAAATAGTAAATATATGTATATATTTATAAAGTTGATCCAGTTCCTTTCCAATTCCCCTTTTTAAAAAATATTGTCMTCTTACGAATAACCTCACATAAAGCATTCCTTATGTGTCAACGTGCAAAGCCCTTATGTTGCCCTATAGAGAAAGWACAGATGTCTTTGTGGTTGTTGATTCTAGTTGTGATAATCCAAATCTGAATGAAACAGAGAGCTTGAGCTGAAAGCAAGAAGGGTTAGTTGTTGGCTACTTTGAAAAGAAGACCTATGGTGAGGTTGCACACCTCTGGAAGTATCTGCTGTTTTCATCTGTTGACAGTCTGTTGACACAGGAATCCTTGGCCAGCCACCCTCTCGTTAAACAGTTACCTCGTTCTTACTGGCRGTGCGGTACTGGTTGTTGTGRTGGTGGCCTGGGATGTACTGTAGATGGTCCACCGTGTGTGTCCGTCGTGAGGCAAACTGCTGCCTCTTGTTGGTGGTCGGGTGGTTGACGGTGAGTGTGTTGTATGAGTCGTTGATGGTAGTGGGATGGGAGTGCATCTTTTGCATCTTAGCGTAGCGCTCACTGCGGTCCATGACAGGTGTGGTGGGCACAAAGTTGATGTCTACATGGGACATGGCCCGCGACATGGCCTTCTCCCGGAAGTTGGAGCGCCGCAGCGACAGCATCTTGTCCGGCGAGAGCAGGGGGTCCTGGGACTGCAGGCGGTCTGCGGAGAGCAGCTGCTCCTCTGAGAGAATGCGGCTGCCGTAGGAAGAGARGCCCATGTTGTAGGCRGAGAGGCCGTAGCCATGACGTGGGGTCCTCTCTGGGGACAGCACATGGTCCTGGGACATGGRCCTCTGGACACGGTGAGGCCGCTGACGGTGCTGCTGGTGGGGCTCTGTGTTCAGCTTCACCATGTGGGGCGGCTGCAGAATCTGCCGACCTGCCAAGTCTTGGTGTCGCTTCCGCYTGTAGTACTCATCTATGTCCTTATCACCTGAGTGGGAAAGGAGTGAGGGGAGGAGAGAGGGAGAAGGASAGGAGAAACATTACACTCTATATAAAGAATGATTCTATACCTCCTCCTGACTGGATCAGCTCAGCAGTTCTACTGTGACAACTCCTACAATTCCCCTTTGATTATGATTGCATTTTCTGTCCTTCTGCTTTCATGGGAGAAGGCAGGGGCTCTCTCGCATCACAATAATTCCACTCCTGTTCTGGTGTGGAAAGGACTATACGCCTGCCGCGAGCCAAAACAATCAAACTGTCAGTGATGCGAGTGTTGCACTGCAGGGTAGCCAGTGGTTTGACTCTGCCAAAAGCAGAGGGGCTCTACAGCGAGTGCCAACACTCTCCTGATGTTAAAGTCATTACATCTGCATGAGGAAAGCAGCGGGCTCCTCTCAAATGACTTTTAAACAGGCTTTTAGACCGGCTGGGCCTGGCAACATCAGATTGATGGCACCCTGAAACTACTGTGACTAACCGTCATCTCTGGGGGTTAGATACCTCAGTGGAAGCTAATTTCCCAAGGCCTCAAGAACACACAGAGGTGGTCTAAAAATGTCAGGACAAGACTGTGCTTGACTAAGATTTGGATGATAAGGATTTTGTTTTGGTATGGATATTTAAACCCTCCTCCTTAGATAGATGCCACGCCTGGATAGATTTGATTTGAATTGGATCTCTTTTAGTCCCCATTTGGACTAATCTTCCAAGAGTCCTTAAACATTAAAATAAAATGTATAATACGAACACATTTCCACATATAACACACTATTACAAACATACATAATATACTAACATAATGACCCAATAAATACTCAATCTAAAAAAATATTGATTATTCATCTACTATAGTCCCACAACATTTCTATGTATTATATTTAAATCGTATTAAAATAATGTTTAATTTATATATTGAAAGGTTTCTGGTTTGCTCAGTTAATTTATTCCATTTCTTTATTGCTCTAAATCGAAATGTTCTTTTGCCTATTTCTCTTTTCTGTCTGGACAACGCATAGATGGTGGACAATCTATTCCTAGTATCTACGGAATGTCTGTCTCTTACCAACTGAATACCTTTGTGAATAGAACTTGGCCGTTTGAAATTATGTATATTATGAAATAAAATAAGCATGTTCCTTTCAATTATCTTATCGATTGATGACCAACCAAGAACATTGCGCATGACTGCAACAGAAGAACCATATCTCCACCTTAAAACAATCCTTGCTGCTTTGTTCTGTGCATTCTGCAGCCTCCTAACTTCACTTGATGATGCATTTCCCCAGACCACAGAACAGTGTTTACCTGACTCTCAATTAATGCTTGTGTTATTTGCTGAAGAATTTTTCCTGGTAAATATTTAGCTATCCTTCTGATTATGCATGCTGTTTTATTTTTATTTTTTACATAGATTAGTTATTTGTGACGACTATGATAAGCAGTTGTCTAGCTGCACTTCCAATAGTTTGGTTTCTGCCACTTCTTCAATTTGTACTCCTTCCATACTTAATTGTATCCCATGCTGTTTTGGCCTTTTCCTAGTGGAACAGACCAACATAACTTTGGTTTTCTTGGTGTTTAAAACAAGTTTGTTTTGGCAAACCCACTCCCTAATATTCCAAATCTCCTTGTAAAGCTTGCTGTACCTGTTGAACCGATTGTCTTGCTGCATAAATTGTAGTATCATCTGCAAATATAGTAGCTTGAGTTTCAGCTAAGGCATAGGGAAGGTCATGGTATATATTAATAGAGAAGTGGCCCAAGGCAGCTGCCCTGCGGTATTCCACAGTTTAACACATGAGGGGAAGAAAATGAACCATTGATATAGGTGGACTGTTTCTGTCAGTTAGATATGACTGTACCCAATTCAATGCTACCTCCTTAAAACCATAATGCATTAATTTTGTCAAAATTATTTCATGATCCACTAAATCAAATGCTGCACTGAAATCTAAAAATAGTACACCACAAACTTGCCATTATCCATAGCATGAGGCACTGGTCAGTCATGTCAACCAATGCAGTGGTAGTGGAATGGTTTTTGCGATAGCATGCTGATTGGCTGTAATCAGATCATTCTTTTCCATGTACTCCCATATTTGTTCTACTCACAATACCCTTCAATATCTTACTGAGTGTAGGGAGTAGACTAATTGGTCGACTATTGGCAGGAATAATGGGTTCTTTGGCAGTCTTCGGAATAAGCACACGTTTCGCATGCTTCCATACATTTGCAAACATCCCCTTTTCCAGTGACCAATTAAATATGTTCTCAGTGGAACTGCAATCTGGGGAGCAGCACCGCGAAGCAAAACAATTGTCCATAAGACCATAACCTGTGAGATTTTACCATCAGGTAATGACTTCAATAGGTTTAACACCTCCTCCACTGACACCGTTTGCAGACTAAAAGAGCAGATCTTGTTGCTCATAATATGATCATCAATCCATTGGAAAATAGCTTGTTTGGAAGAATGTATGTTTACATTGTTGCTCAGTAAATACATTTTCTTTGTAAAAAAATCTGCACAAATGATTGGCAATATCAACTGGTTTTGTTATTATTCTCCTGTCAACCTCCACACTCCACATTATGCTCCCATCAACCTGGAGGCATCTCCTCCCAGCTGCCCACTGCACTGAGGCTAGGTAACACGATCACCACCGATAAATCCATGATAATCGAAACGTCAACAAGCATTTCTCAACGGCTGGCCATGCCTTTCTCCTGGCTACTCAACCTCGGGCTAACAGCTCCGCCCCATCCAGACAGCAGATGTTCTGAAAGAGCTGCAAAACCTGGACCCATACAAATCAGCTGGGCTTGGCGAATCTGGACCCTCTATTTCTGAAACTATCCGCCGCCATTGTCGCAACCCCTATTACCAGCCTGTTCAACCTCTCTTTCATATTGTCTGAGATTCCTAAGGATTGGAAGCTGCCGCGGTCATCCCCCTCTTCAAAGGGGAAACACCTGGGCCCAAACTGTACAGACCTATATCCATCTGCCCTGCCTATCTAAGGTCTTCGAAAGCCAAGTTTAATAAACAGATCACGGACCATCTCGAATTCCCACCGTACCTTCTCCGCTGTGCAATATGGTTTCCGAGCCGGTCACGGGTGCACCTCAGCCACGCTCAAGTACTAAACAGATATTCATAAACCGCCATCGATAAAAGACAGTACTGTGCAGCCGTCTTCATCGACCTGGCCAAGGCTTTCGACTCTGTCAATCACCATATTCTTATCAGCAGACTCAATAGCCTCGGTTTTCTGATGACTGCCTTGCCTGGTTACCAACTACTTTGCAGACAGAGTTCAGTGTGTCAAATCGGAGGGCATGTTGTGCTGGTCCTCTGGCAGTCTCTATGGGGGTACCACAGGTTCAATTCTCGGGCCGACTCTTTTCTCTGTATATAATCAATGATGTTGCTCTTGCTGCGGGCGATTCCCTGATCCACCTCTACGCAGACGACACATTCTGTATACACTTCTGGCCCTTCCTTGGACACTGTGCTATCTAACCTCAAACGAGCTTCAATGCCATACAAACTCCTTCCGTGCCTCCACTGCTCTTTAAACGCTAGTAAAACCAATGGCATGGCTTTTCAAACCGTTCGCTGCCTGCACCCGCCCGCCCGAACTAGCATCACCACCCTGGACGGTTCCGACCTAGAATATGTGGACTCTATAAATTACCTAGGTTGTCTTGGCTAGACTGTAAACTCTCCTTCCAGGACTCATATTAAACATCTCCAATCCAAAATCAATCTTAGAATCGGCTTTCTATTTTGCAACAAAGCCTCCTTCACTCACGCCGCCAAACTTTACCCTTGTAAACTGACATCTTACGGACCACTTCACCATCTATAGATCGATTTCAGGCAGTCCGGGTTCCCATCTACACCAAAAATAGCTTCCAATACTCTACTCAGCAAACTAGATGCCAGTTATCATAGTGCCATCCGTTTTGTTACTAAACACCTTATACCACCCACCACTGCAACCTGTATGCTCTGTCGGCTGGCCCTCGCTACATATGCGTCGCCGAACCATTAGCTCCAGGTCATCTATAAGTCCATGCTAGGTAAGCTCCGCCTATATCTCAGTTTCACTGGTCACGATAACAACCCCACCCGTAGCACGCGGCTCCAGCAGGTATATCTCACTGATCATCCCCAAAGCCAACACCTAATTTGGCCCGCCTTTCCTTCCCGTTCTCTGCTTGCCTGTGACCTGGGACCGAATTGCAAAAAATCTGAGACTTTTGGAGACTTTTATTTCCCTCACCAACGTTAAACATCTGCATTCTGAGGCAGCTAAACCGATCGCTGCAGCTTACATATAGTCATCTGTAAATAGGCCACCCAATTTACCTACCTCATCCCCATACTGTTTTATATTTATTTACTTCTTCTCTCTTTTGCACACCAGTAGTCTTCTACTTGACATGATCATCTTGATGATTTATCACTCGTTGTTAATCTGTACAATTGTAATTATTCGCTCCTATGAACCTATTTATTGCCTCCTCCTCACTGACCTTTTTGCCACACAATGTTATATAGACTCTTTTTTCCTACTGTATTTTTGACTTGTTTATTGTTACTCCATGTGTAACTCTGTGTTGTTTGTCTGTTCACACTTGCTATGCTCTATTCTTGGCCAGGTCACAGTTGTAAATGAGAACTTTGTCTCAACTAGCCTACCTGGTTTAAATAAAGGTAAATAAATAAAAAATTATATATAAATAAAACTAGATGGGCATGATGAGATAGATGTACCAAGTAAGCCTTTAATTAGAGATATCACCTTTTTTCTCTCCATAGGATTTATTTTCCCCAGCCATGCATCCACTAATGAAGAAGACCTGGTTTAGGCTTCTGGCAAGTAGCGTTTTGTATTTTTCTCAAGGGGTCCTTTAGGTGTGACTTATGGTAAGAAATGTCACACACTGACCCAGAGGCTATAGCTTGCCCAAGTTAGACAGGACATGTCCCTTAGCTTCATTTAAGTTCCTCTTCCGTTGCAAGAGTTATAAGGATTAGGGTTCAGCTTATGTCCTAAGGCCTATAGATCAAATCATTAGATTGACATCATTGCATTGAAAATATCACTATGCCATGTTGAAATGAGGGGTTGATTTCATGTTGTACTCAGAGACAATTCCCACTCTCCTCAGATGCTTTAGTTTTAGACATTTTCAAAATCAATTTAAATTTGACATTTTAACTGCCTGTTAAAATGTTTAGGCCTTTCGTAAATAATGCACATAGGGCATTAGGCCACATATTATTTGAAAGATGCAACTTTGTAACTCTTATCATGGCGAGCATTGGAAGTCTGACAGCTCACTAAACTAGGCAATCCGTAGGCAGGT
Organism: Salvelinus sp. IW2-2015; assembly: GCF_002910315.2. Lineage (NCBI taxonomy): Eukaryota > Metazoa > Chordata > Actinopteri > Salmoniformes > Salmonidae > Salvelinus > Salvelinus sp. IW2-2015. Next base: position 146,597 of record NW_019943112.1, read on the forward strand.
CAACCTTGTGTGTTTTGTGTTCATGCATCATGATGTACAGAAGAACAAATGTATCCTTCCTTTTTACTTTTATGTTAAAGAAATATATGCTGGATTCATTTCTTTGCTGCTTCGAATAAGACGTTGCACTTTAACTTGCATTCGATTTTGAGAGGGCATGGGGTCTCAAAGGTGAGGTGAAACCACAAACCTGCTAGCTGTGGCTAACTGACTAGGTATCCCCTTTCCCTTTCCTTACCCTTAATTAAACTAAAGTCTCCACTCTCCCAGATTAAATTCAATATGGTGAGTATATTCATCTGTGGTAGCTATTGATCCCAATACGCCATCATCCGGCCCAGACGGAGCAGTAATCACATAATGCACATACACTTGTAAATAACTTGTGAAACATCAATTATAAAGGGATCTTTAGAGGGGATTAAGATAAGGCGTGGTAAGAGAAAGGGGCCCACAATAATATCATTTAGCTTTTTGCTTGGCATGGGGATTAAAGGGACTCTGTTGTTCTGACGAGTGTTCTAATGCCTTTTAAGTTGATTACAGAAAGAAGGAGAAGACCGAGCCAGATAAGATTCCTGCTGCCTCCTCCCTTCCCTCCACCCGCTAGCTCCTTGGAGGGTCTGAGCAGGTTATGTTAGAGTAGTGTCCTCCATCTCCATCCCCGGCTCCCTCCAGTCCTGTCTGATGGACAGGGGAGAACGAAGGAGGAGGAGGAAGAGGAGGAATCCCAGACAGACTACAGTATGTGCATTTAGAATCACAAATGAACCATATTAATTTGATTTGTTGTCATCTCTCCAGATGGTTTCATTAAAAAAGCAACTCATTATATACGTTTTTGGTGTTTTTCCAAAGCCTCTCTCCTTGCACAAAGCCACAGCATCTATCAGAGGTATGAGGGACCTCTCCTCTCAGAAGAGCTGTCACTGTACTGTAGGTAGGTAGAGAACTGAAATATTCCCTTTTCTGACAAATACTTTAGGGTTTATGGGTCCCAGCTCAAACAGTTTTTTGTTTAATTTGATTCATCTCTGTGATGTCAGTGTGTTTACAACGCCCTATGACATTAAGAGAAGACCCCTTTTGTTTGATAAGGGAGASACACAGTCTACGATCTAACATACTATGAAGGGAGTTTAAATTGGTGCATAACATGTATGAGATTATTAATTTTTTCATCAAGGTTATGAAATCCTTGGATTATTTTATGGTCTTCTATCTACCCACTGGGCACAGACATCAATTCAACGTCTGTTCCACGTTGGTTCAACGTAATTACATTGAATTGAGGAGGAATCAATGTTGATTCAGCCAGTGTGTGCCCAGTGGTTAATGTTTCTATTGAGCAGTACTACATGAAGAAGCAGTACAACGCATTGCTGAGTATAAACAATTCAGATGTTATCAATGTTGTCCATATCAAAGGTTTCATCACATTGATTCTCTGTGTCCACACTGAGCATAACATACAAGCCTGCACTAGAACACCACACCCTACTTATTTTAATACAGTACTATTGAACATTCGAGCAGAAAGGAACTAATGCTTTTGCATGACACATGCAATGCAACCAACCACAGGATACTAGAGGAGGAGCATACTGTAGATCATGCAGCTGTCATAGGGGATATGGAGAATGGTGAAAGTCAAGCCATCATGCAGAGGAAGTATAATGATAATAATCGGGCTGACCCAGATCTCATCTCAGAGACATTAGTCCCATCTTGTTGGCGTCTAGACTCATGTGGGTATGGAGAAATGGCTGTTAATATGTCATTACCAGACATTAGCTACATGACATGMGCCACAGATGGAGCCAAATAACATGACAATTAGATGTCAGTCAATGGGTCGGTAGATGGGGACAATGGGGCTGAATCCAGTGACTTTAACATGTGCTTGTGCATTTCAAGAAACCCATCTCACACACAGAGATGTCTTCCTATGGATTCAGCTCATAACCCCAATGACTTTGTGCTCATGACTTATGTTTGCATCCCTGTAATAGGCATCCATACAGGGTTACTATTGCATCACAGTTCTTGAATGCAATGTGGACTTCAACACAATGTGTTAAGATCAACCTTTTCTCCCCCCTGTGGACTGGCGGGGTCCAGGCAGGAGATCAAGCAAACATGATGGTGTATGTAATGAAAGACCACCTACTTAATTTGTGGAGAGAGGAGTATTTACTTAAGTCAGCTTTGCTCATTGCCGCCAGCTCGTAGTTGGGAGGCAGGTGGGTGAGGTTCTGGAAGGAGCGTGAGAAGGACATGTCCAGGTCGTATGGCTCTGTCTGCGAGGTTAGGATGTTGTTCATGCGCTGGGGCTTGTCTGCATGGGAGACAGGAGAGATTGACGCAGTGCAATCAGGCTACAATCAGACAGTCTGGAGGATGCCACAGAGAGGGGCGCGTACACAGGGGGTCTTCACTGGAGGAGACAGGGGGATACAGAGTGTGGGTGTGAGGAGGGTGTGTGGGTGCAGTGGGGGTATGTGGGTGAGGATAGATGAAGTGGGGACTGTTATGTTCGACTCTTCTAACCTGGATTTAACATGATTTGTTGTGGTTTAAAAAAAAACGTTATTTCAGAGTGCAATTCTGGTGTGCTGGGATTGGTTGCGACTGCAAGTACACTCGCCACGCTGGCTGTCACTAGTATGCGTGGCGCCATTGCGGGTAGCTATGCTGCCTGCCTGGCTGCTGTGGCCATGGTTATGTGGGACAAGTGGTCGTGGCGCAGGCAGCTGGAGCGTTAGCAGCAGTAGGGTGGGGTGGGGCGTTGCCAGTCCTCTGAGGTGCTGGTCAGCAGTGGCAGGTTTAAGAATTAAGAATAGGATTGGGTGACTACTGTGATAGAGAGGACAGGGACCCACAACACCAAGGACCATGTGGAACAGAAGTGYGGCATTCCGTGAGAGAGAGAGAGACAGAGTGAAAGAGAATGTGAGTGTGAGCAAGAAAAGATGGAAGGGAGTAGAATGTGTATTTTGTGTAACAAAGGTCCGGTTCTGAAGCGTTACCACAGATCTTAATGAGACTCTACCATTGCAAACAGTGTGTGGCAGATAACCCAACAAAGAGAGATACTGGAGAGAGAGAGAGAAAGAGAGCAGAGCAGAGTGAGAAGGTAAGTGAGAGTTTGGTGTGTCAACTCTGGTTCATTCAGTCTGAACAAAAAGGAAGAGTGACCCCCCGCCTTGACCCCAGCAATATACAAGACGTCACTGTCACAACAAGAGGTCGACATATACAGTACATAAAAGAGAAAGGGAATACACATGTACAGCAGGTGTATATGCGTATTACTTACCATGTCTCATTTGTCTGTGGCCTACATAACAAATCCAAGTAAGAGAAAATGAATCAGTACAATAACAAACATTATTCATAGTATGTATTAATAACCAAACCAATGTGTCTGACATTTTCTGTTTCAAATTAGTTGTTGAAAGTCTATGCTATTTATAATGATCGTACTAGTCAAATAAAGTAATCAGATTCCTATGTATTGTGGCCATTCTCAATAGTAATTATTTATAATCAGCTCTGGTTTGATCCACCTTGAAAACTATCCTTTGTTGTCTGTGTTGGAGAGATCTATCTACTTATGAGTACTTTCAAAAGTCCCTTTGAATTTGAAAATATTGGCCTCAAAACATACAAAAACTATCCTGCCATGAGGTTGGAGTCCACAGCTCCACTGATGTTGAAACAGACAGTGTAGCATGGTGTAGAGTTTCAGTGCAGTCCTCTTGTTCTCAGACAATTATGTAGGATAGATGGAGAGGTATCTAGCAACAATACACAAATAGCTTTTCTCTCTGAACTCATGGTGTTTCACTGCAGTGTTAGAGCTGTGACCACTCAATAATTTCATGCTAAAAAGCACCTCTCTTTTCATAGAAAATCTCATTTAGGAAAATAGATAAGGCACAATTTAAGTAATTGAAGTTTTTCAATAACTTAAGCCATACAGATGCCATTATAATTCATTTTCCACAAGACCCCGTTTCATTTGCTATCCAAGCTATTCATTTCCCGTCAAGAAAATTTGTTTTGTCCTCGCTTGAATTTAAAAAAAAAAAAAACATATTTTGACTTATTTTGAATTTAGTCAAAGTTCATGTGTCGTACTGGAGCTGATAAAACCATGCATTCAGGAAATCAATATGACCTAATCCTCCCTCAACTTTATTGGGGTAAATGAAAACATCTTTGTAGCATACCCAAGAGCCACTGTGTGTTGTGTGGCAGTATAATCTCACACTTAAAAGGGCATGGTTAGTATCCATAATGTACTTTCCATCTACCATATATCTCTACAGACGGTTAGTTACTATCTAAACATTTTTATTACTCATTGGAAAGAGTGAAATATTAGCAACCAACCACAGTCATATTATATATACTGTACTTATGTGAACATGCAAACCTTAAATATCCTTACCAATTTTAGGTGTGTGGGCCTGGGTAAGATCCAGGTGACTATGTTGATAATCATGTTGGTGGTTGCCTATTGGGAAAACAATGAAAAGGTTAGGTTTGGAAATCAAATGAAACATTACCATAGATTCACATTATGTGCATTTCATGTCAAATAAATGGCTGTTAATACATGACAATATTATCAACTTTTCCCTCATTTTTGTGATCATTGACTCMTTTAATGCAGGCTGACTGGACTCCACTGTGAATGATCACATAAACCTWTGTCCCATTGACAGACATTTTAGTAAATTGTCTTTGCGTTACTYAATTCAAAGTATGAGATCTGTCCAGAGATAGCAGTGGTGTGCTTTGATATCTGACTGATGATCTATGGGATTTTGTGCATCTTTACTCTACTACACAGTTTTCACATTTTAAGGCAGGCATTTTGTGCTATTCCCTTTTGCGCAACGAAGAACGAGGGAAGACAGATTTCATCAGAATCGTCAACTTCCTGACATCTGTGGGACTTCATGTCATGTAAGGGAGTGAATATGTTCCCTTTATTCGATGAGGTTTATTTGGTCAATGTTGTTCASAGCTTCTCTTCTACTACAGCAGCAGATGCAGGACACTGTACCTTATTTGCATTTCTACAAATTCATTGATCATCCCATTAGAACCCTAAACACAAAAGAAACTCAAATAAAATGTGAACTCTTTAGAATGTTTAACGTGAAGTGACAGGAGAGCATCTCCGTGGCGTTAGAACAACAGTTGCTTTCTTTCCGTTGCTAATGGAGAGTTGTGACAGTTACAAAAAAGATGTGTGGCAACACAAGCCTTCATTTCATCTTCTGGTTTCGGATAAGTAGCTGGAACTGCGCATAACATACATTTTGCAGGGAAAAGTGCTTCCTGTTGGAGAGATTTATGTCAAAGCAATCAGCACAGTAGGGTAAAGTACCTTGTTAAACTGGATTTTTCCACAGTTCTAAAGGAATAGCTTTTTTAGAAACAATACAACGTAGTAGAACAACAACCAATAGACAAAATCATCCAATTAAATGGCAATGTACCGGTATTCCAAATCCCAATATCCTTTACGAACATAAAACAAGATTTGTGCCCAATGTCCCTTCACACTATAGCTGTATTGCCCTGTTCAATCACCCTGTTTGATCAAGGGACCAATTACACGATCTTCAGATGGCTGAGCTAAACTAACCTGCTTTGAGCTTGCCAAGGAAAAAGTTTTACACTGAAAAGAAGAGTTTCCCTGCTATCTACAAACTGTCTAACAATCAGGCCGTCCCCAAAAAACATGTTGGAATACTTCAGGTTTCTAAAGGTTGTTACAAAACTGATTGGAGTGACTGCTCCTATATCTGCCTTCCTGTTGTATTGGCTTRCCTTTGGCTTTTCAMAAACGTTGGTAACATTCCGTTTTTCTTATACAGTATGTGCATCCATTTTGTATTGCATCACCATTGATTATCTTCAGAGTGGACTTCCTACAGTTGCACGTCTTAAAAAGTTAAGCAAATGTGAACAACCGCAYATGATGTTGTTTGCTGAAGAACACCCACATCCTGTCTGTTGTGTGTAAGGAAGTGGGAAGATGTCATGCCCCAGGACTCCCATATCCACCCACCACTATGTAAATGCATCAACTCATGAATCAGATGTACAGTAGATAAGTCACACGACTCTCAGAAATTCAGAGGTGTCCAGTCATTTCATTCCAGTCTGTAACGTGTCCAGAAACAGGTACAGTGTCACGGCCGTTGAAAGATGAGGACCAAGGTGCAGCCGTGCTGTGAGCCGTACATTTATCTTTATTTGAAAAAGACGCCGAACAAAACAACAAACACTACAAAAACAAACCGTGAAGCTAAAGGCTATGTGCCCTAAACAAAGTCAATCTCCCACCAAGACAGGTGGAAAAAAGGGCTACCTAAGTATGGTTCTCAAGCAGAGACAACGATAGACGCTGCCCTGATTGAGAACCACTCCCGGCCAAACACAAAGAAAATACACAACATAGAACCCACCTCAACTCACGCCCTGACAAACCAAAATAGACATAAAAAGGATCTCTAGGTCAGGGCGTGACAGTACCCCCCCCCCAAAGGTGCGGACTCCGGCCGCAAAACCTAAACCTATAGGGGAGGGTCTGGGTAGGCATCTATCCGCAGTGGCGGCTCAGGTGCGGGACGCAGACCCCGCTCCACCACTGGATCACCCCACTTTGGTGGCACCTCTGGTGCGGGGACCCTCGCTGTGGGCCCGGACTGGGCACCCTGGCTGCGGGCCCTGGACTGGCATCCTCGCTGCGGGCTCCGGACTGGGCACCCTCGCTGCGGGCCCCGGACTGGAGAACGTCGCTTGGGGACCCGGACTGGAGAACGTCGCTGGAGGCTCCGGACTGGGCACCCTCGCTGCGGGCCCCGGACTGGGCCCCTCGCTGCGGGCCCTGGACTGGGCATCCTCGCTGCGGGCTCCGGACTGGGCACCCTCGCTGCGGCCCTGGATGGCATCCTCGCTGCGGGCTCCGGACTGGGCACCCTCGCTGCGGGCCCCGGACTGGAGAACGTCGCTTGGGGACCCGGACTGGAGAACGTCGCTGGAGGCTCCCGGACTGGGCACCCTCGCTGCGGGCCCCGGACTGGCACCCTCGCTGCGAGCCCCGGACTGGAGAACGTCGCTGGGGGCCCCGGACTGGAGAACGTTGCTGGAGGCTCCGGATGCGGAGAACGTCGCTGGAGGCTCCGACTGGAGGCCTTCGTTGGAGGTTTCGTGCCATGACTCCTCCCTGGAGGCTTCGTGCCATGGATCATCACTGGAGCTTCTTGCCATGGATCATCACTGGAGGCTTCGTGCCATGGATCATCACTGGAGGCTTCATGCCTGGATCATCATGGAGGCTTCGTGCACTGAATCATCACTGGAGGCTTCGTGCCATGGATCATCACTGGAGGCTTCGTGGCCATGGATCATCACTGGAGGCTTCGTGCCATGGATCATCATGGAGGCTTCTTTCCATGGAGCATCACTGGAGGCTTCTTGCCATGGATCATCACTGGAGGCTTCCTGCCATGGATCATCACTGGAGGCTTCGTGCCATGGATCATCCTCTGGAGGGAGGGAACGTATGAGCTGCCACAGGGCTCACCAGGCTGGAGAGACATACAGGAGGACCTGTCCTAGGCAGAGGCACCGGATACACTGGGCCGTGGAGGCGCACTGGAGGTCTCGAGCTAGGAGCCTGCACAACCCGTCCTGGCTGGATGGTTACTTTCACCCTGCAAGTGCAGGGCGCAGGCACAGGACGCACTGGGCTGTGCAGACGCACCGGAGACACAGTGCGCAGAGCCGGCGCAGGATATCCTGGGCCGAGAGACGCACTGGAGGTCGGGAGAGCATGGCTGGCACAACCCTTCCTGGCTGGATGCTCACCCTAGCCCGGCAGATGCGGGGAACTGGAATGTAGCGCACCGGCTATAAACGCCACTGGAGACACCGTGCCGCTCCACGCGTAACACGGTGCCTGACCAGTCGACGCTCAGCACGGTAAGCACGGGGAGTTTGCTCAGGTCTCCACCCTGACTCAGCCACACTCCCTGTGTGCCACCCCCCAAAAAAATTTGGGGGCTGCCTCTCGAGCTTCCTTGCCAGCCGCGTTCCCTCGTAACGCTGCGCTCTGCTTCGTCGCTGCCTCCGCTTCCTTAATGCTTCCACCTGTTCCCATGGAAGGCGATCCCTTCCGCCAGGATCTCCTCCCATGTCCAGGATCCCTTGCCGTTCAGGATGTCCTCCCATGTCCATTCTCCTTTTAACCACGCTGCTTGGTCCGTTGGTGGTGGGAAGTTCTGTCACAGCCGTTGAAAGATGAGGACCAGGTGCAGCGTGCTGAGCGTACATTTATCTTTATTTGGAAAAAGACGCCGAAACAAAACAACAAACACTACAAAAAACAAACCGTGAAGCTAAAGGCTATGTGCCCTAAACAAAAGTCAACTTCCCACCAAGACAGGTGGAAAAAAGGGCTACCTAAGTATGGTTCTCAAGCAGAGACAACGATAGACAGCTGCCTCTGATTAAGAACCCACCCGGCCAAACACAAAGAAATACACAACATAGAACATAGAATACCACCCCAACTCACGCCCTCACCAAACCAAAATAGAGACATAAAAAGGATCTCTAAGGTCAGGGCGTGACATACAGGAATGTTTGGACGAACAGCTGTACTGCCTGCAGGGCTCTGGATCATAAAAATACGAATGAATAGAACAGGCTTGGTACCTCTAAATCTGGCAATTTACTGGTAAACTCCTGCTACATCCCAAAGACGCCCATGCCCACCCTATAATGCATCATTGCTTGAATGGGAAAGCCCGTTCTATTCATTCTTATTTCTATGCTCTGGAGCCTGTCAGTGAGGGGCTTGTGAGAATTTGAAATAATGAATGCCAATAAAACAGTATTGTTGGAGTTATACACATCTGCACTTCAGGTGTAGTCTATCTACTGTAATAGAGCTAATTTGGAATGGCTTTGTTGTGTGAAAGTCCTTCATCCAGACGTGACAGGTCAATGCTTTACTTGATACCAACAATTGTGTCCGCACTTTTACCCATTTAGAGTCCACATTGTACTTTGTCATAACCCTCAACGGATATCTCTGGTTATTATAATGAACAAACTTTATTTACATAGGAACTACATACATACTACATATCTAATGGTTTAACATCACCTCACATGTCAAACATCCTTGGTTTGAACATAATCAGGCATTTTGGCACCACTGAGTGAAACCCTTCAGGTTCCAGCGGCTGGACAGACAGAAGGGATCCCACTGTTACCAGATCCATTTTGAAGCCTCACTCTGCCCCTGTCAGGGAAACCTGATGGACTGCCTGTAACGATGAGAGCCCACGCCGTGTCATTACCTGGCAGTGTGTAAAGTGGTCATGTGGCCTGCAGGGTGGCTCTGGGGCTGAGGCTCATCTCACCTCATCTCTCCCCCTTACACCCTGCGTGGTAGAGGGAGGACAGGAGCCTGCTGGGGCAGATGCACTGCAAGAACCTACCATCAACACAGACAGGTTCTGCATGGATGTGGGCTTTGTATCGATATGCGCTGAGACCAGAGGTTCTATTGTGCACAACGCTTGCAGGATGTTTTTGGGGTGTGATTATGGTTTGCAGGGTGCTGCTTTGTTTCAGTGTACAGCAGTGTAGTTGTTGCTACAAATTCTGAATAAGTGAATATCCTAGCTCTTCACACATTCAGAAGAAATCCAGGACTTCTAATTGTTAAGTTCAAGATGACTAACTGAAATCCCTGTGCTTCAAAGAAAGAATATTAGTCCACTCTACAGACAAAACAACAATAAAAGCTCGGAAGAGAAACACAAACAGGTTTGTGAGAGTAAACCTCACTTCATGTGTCACACCGTCATGAGGCACAATGAAAGATTGTGAACAGGTTGCAAGGCATGTCTGGATACACTTTGAACAGGTTGCAAGGCATGTCTGGATACACTTTGAACAGGTTGCAAGGCATGTCTGGATACATCACTGTTGCTTTAAGAAACACTGAGCCACATGAGCTTGAACTAATGCTGGTCTATAACTGTATCTGCCCTACATTGACAAATCTTTAGGGGGTCAGGACATTTTTCATCCAGCTCATCTGCCAATGCCATCACAACGTCTGTTAGTTTTCTGCATCACATACTGCAAAGAGATCCCAGTGATACAACAATTGCATAGTGTAAAAAAGTAACAACCATATTGGGAGAGGCATAAAAACCAACAGTTACATGACATAAACCAAAAACATGTTGCAACTTTACCAAACCTCCTCTGGTGGCCTGAAGTTTGTTGATCTCGTGAGTTGCTAGCAAGGATAAGCACAGATTTATCTGATGTCTCCTTCAATTTGAAAGAAGTAACATCATTCAAAGCTGCCTTTATCCCTGCCTTAGCATCTTATCATCTTCTTGAAGGATCCAAGTTGAATAGAACAGCAACACCTGGAATCATGTAGGAGTCATAGGAGAGAAGCATACAGTATCCACTTGCAAAAACAGCACTCTATAGATTGGATGTGTAAAAAAAAAAAAAAATACATTTTAAAAACTGCAATTATAATGGCTAAACAACAGAGGCTTATGATATGAATTGATGGGATTGGATCAGTTCTAATGGAAAGGTTATTTTCTGACTCTGAAAAGAAATGCATGAAGCTCAAAGACACAGAATTTGCCATTGAGCTCTACGTATTAAGTGGTAATCCAGAACCGACCAAATGTTTGGCATACAGGAACATTTCTCCCATAACCTTCCCTAGATAAGATTTGAGGATCACAGACTAATATCAGCCTTTTGCACACTCTTTCTATGGCCTTTTCTATTACTAACAGATGTCTATACTAAAGAGCTCTCATATTCATTGAATAAGCCACAATCAAGAATGCTCAACAACCAAATTCATTTAATTTTCAGTGATGCTGATTAAAAATAAAAGGAGTCGGTTTTTCATGAAAGAGATGCAAAAATCCCACCGAATACAAATGATCAATTAATTTCCCTTTTCATTTCCCTTTCTTTATGTTTTTGTTTGAATAATTACTTTCTATGTTTTCCCGCAATTATATTTGTATTTTCAGCATAAGGCAATTGTTAATGGGGGAGGTGAGAAAACATTTTAATGAAGGAGAAATGCCAGGCTTTGTGAAGACACAACAAGGTGGAAAAATAACAACTGAAATGACTTTGCAATTATGAGCTTGGGTTGACTGCACACTGGCATTTAATCACAAAGGTATGGAATGCAAAGTGTAAACATTTACACGTTTCAGTTAAATTTGCTTTCATTTAGCTCTGCTAATTTGTTTTCACCCACGTTTTGAAGAGATAACGTCAGTTGTGTAGCTAGGTAGACCGGTCAACAACCTTGAGTGTGGGTATTGAGATCTCTGAGCACCTCTACTGCAGCTTTGTGCTGTGAGGTCCATCTATTACAATGACAGATCAGTGTGTTTCTGACTGTGTGAGGCTCTGAATCTCTCTGTCAATCCTCCCTTCCCTCAGAGAGGCCAATGACAGCGGGTTGAGAGTGCTGGTCTAGCGTTTCACATGACGTCGTCCCATTATGGGCCCCCGGGAATGAGGCTCTTTGATCCATTTCAATCGATTCTGTATCACCTTCCCTATCGCCTCCTGACTGTCTTAGGCTGAGGTGAATCATGCTCTGGTGGCATACTGCTTCCAGTCAACTGGAGGCTAAAGCCTTCCTCTCCCCTTCAGCCTGACCTTGTGACTCATGTACAGGAAATCCCATCTAACACTGAGCCCTGGACTGGAGGGAATCACATCTGACACTGAGCCCTGGACTACTGGGAATCACATCTAACATGAGCCCTGGACTAGAGGGAATCACATCTAACACTGAGCCCTGGACTGGAGGGAATCACATCTGACACTGACACTGGACTGGAGGGAATCACATCTAACACCGAGCCCTGGACTGGAGGAATCACATCTAACACTGACACTGGACTGGAGGGAATCACATCTGACACTGACACTGGACTGGAGGGAATCACATCTGACACGAGCCCTGGACTGGAGGGAATCACATCTAACACTGAGCACTGGACTGGAGGGAATCACATCTAACACCGAGCCCTGGACTGGAGGGAATCACATCTAAAGCTGAGCCCTGACTGGAGGGAATCACATCTACACTGAGCCCTGGACTGGAGGGAATCACATCTAACACTGAGCCCTGGACTATGGGAAATCACATCTAACACTGAGCCCTGAACTGGAGGGAATCACATCTAACACTGAGCCCTGGACTGGAGGGAATCACATCTGACACTGACACTGGACTGGAGGGAATCACATCTAACACCGAGCCCTGGACTGGAGGGATCACATCTAACACTGAGCCTGGACTGGAGGGAATCACATCTGACACTGAGCCCTGGACTGGAGGGAATCACATCTAACACTGATCACTGGACTGGAGGGAATCACATCTGACACCTGACACTGGACTGGAGGGAATCACATCTAACCGAGCCTGGACTGGAGGGAATCACATCTAACACTGAGCACTGGACTGGAGGGAATCACATCTAACACCGAGCCTGGACTGGAGGAATCACATCTAAACTGAGCCCTGGACTGGAGGGAATCACATCTAACACTGAGCCCTGGACTGGAGGGAATCACATCTAACCCTGATCACTGGACTGGAGGGAATCACATCTAACACTGAGCACTGGACTGGAGGGAATCACATCTGACACTGATCCCGGACTGGAGGGAATCACATGTAACGCTGACACTGGACTGGAGGATCAACTCTAACGCTGAGCCCTGGACTGGAGGGAATCACATCTGACACTGAGCCCTGGACTGGAGGGAATCACATCTGACACTGACCCTGGACTAGAGGGAATCACATCTAACACTGACCCTGGACTAGAGGAATCCATCTGACACTGAGCCCTGGACTAGAGGAATCACATCTGACACTGAGCCCTGGACTAGAGGGAATCACATCTACACTGAGCCTGGACTAGAGGGAATCACATCTGACACCTGAGCCCTGGACTAGAGGAATCACATCTAACACTGAGCCCTGGACTAGAGGGAATCACATCTAACGCTGATCACTGGACTGGAGGGAATCACATCTAACACAATTACTTGAACAAGCGCATGAGCTAGAGGAATCACATCTACACTGAGCCCTGGACTGGAGGGAATCACATCTAACACTGAGCCCTGGACTGGAGGGAATCACATCTAACACGCGAGCCCGGACTGGAGGGAATCACATCTAACACTGAGCCTGGACTGAGAGGGAATCACATCTAGACACTGAGCCCTGGACTAGGAATCACATCTAACACTGAGCCTGGACTGGAGGAATCACATCTAACACGAGCCCTGGACTGGAGGGAATCACATCTAACACTGAGCACTGGACTGAGGAACACATCTAACACTGAGCCTGGACTGAGAGGAATCACATCTAACACCGAGCCCTGGACTGGAGGGAATCACATCTAACACTGAGCCTGGACTGGAGGGTAATCACATTAACACTGAGGACACTGGACTGGAGGGAATCACATCTAACACTGAGCCCTGGACTGGAAGGGAATCACATCTAACACTGAGCCCTGGACTGGAGGGAATCACATCTAACACCGAGCCCTGGACTGGAGGGAATCACATCTAACGCTGAGCCCTGGACTGGAGGGAATCACATCTAACACTGAGCCCTGGACTAGAGGGAATCACATCTAACACTGAGCCCTGCACTGGAGGGAATCACATCTAACACTGAGCCCTGGACTGGAGGGAATCACATCTAACGCTGATCACTGGACTGGAGGGAATCACATCTGACACTGAGCCTTGGACAGGATAGCTTTTAAACTGCACTTTAAGAGCAATGTGAAAGTTTTAGCCCCCTTAGTAAAAATAGTCTTCACTCACCTTGACACTCCACGATAAAGGATAGTGATATGCCATCAATGCCCAACCGTTTGACAATTACTTATAGAAACTATCAGCAGGAAGCTTCGTGTTATTTTACAACTTTTTCAGGGAGTGAAAGATGACTTGGCTCAGTATTCCTTTGTTTATCAGTTGCTTCATCTCGCTTTTTTATCCCAGCCTTTCAGATGATGGCTGGCCTCTTTTCCTACCCAACCKAATTTCTTACCCAGCCCTCCTGCGAGTAACCAATCCTGCAACAATCAATCCACAAGATGAGTASACGAGGTGATTGTATCTATTTACATAATGACTGTGATAGATACTAGTCCTACAGACTTAAACTTGTTTATCGTGGCCAAGTATCTGCATGAATTGTTTGCTGTTCATCTTGTTATCCCGTCTTCAAAATATTTACCTCGTATCTCCCATCTAAAGTTCGCTAATGAAATGATCGCTCACAGCCCGCAAACATTTGGGGACGATGATGACGCTAATTAATAGTCGTTGYACGCAGTGAGGCGCTACGTGTGACGTGTTGCACTGGATGACATTCGTCTGCTAGCGTTTATTAAGACACTTGTGATTAATGGTGWGCTGTRCTKTGATAGGGTGAGAGCCAYAGCTGCAMCCCCAGACTTCGAGTGATGGAGAGAAMGCCACACTTGAGCGCCGCRCGAGAAWATATGGACCACGTTGATTAGTCGCCTTTRCATGTGCCTTCGCCCATAATGATGAGCGCACTTCTAWGTATCTCAGATAAACAGTGTCTGCAATCTGCACTCCAGCGCAGTTATGCCCATATTAATTACAGATCCTGCACACTGGCAGGATTGGAGAGGCTTCTTTGGAAAGTGGTGGGTCTCCCTTTAATTAGCATACTAGGGAAATAATTGACGCCATATGCCTGTCCCCCATGCTACCGTAGCGGGTGGTGGCACAATGCGCCGCAGCTCGTCTGGCATTCCACATCCCATGGTGAGGGTTGTGTCACCRTTCTATCCCCATGCTTTCTAAATGTACAACCACAYAAACTTGGCATCAAGAGGCACTTATTAGTGTGCATACATCAAGGTGATAACTATSTGCTACTGTCGGCTCGTAGAGGCMGCTCATTAATTGACTTGTTTGGTGGAGGAYTGTTTGTTWGGGTGTCCAGTGTTCTACCCAGTAACCCCTTCTCTGATGCTGTGTTTAGGAGTGACAACTAATTAAATAACAGCGGAGTAGCTCTGAGAAACACAGGCCTGGTAACTGTTCAAATATCTAACCACTCCTCTCCTCATAACAGTTCTTATAATCACCTGATCTCCTTACCAATGGGGAGGCAGAGAGACAGAAAGGGAGAATCTGTATCTCAAAATATGGTATTGATGAGATGGAGATGGAAGTGATTGAACCAGTGGTGGATTATATTCAAGGGAGAAACATTGATAGATGGCACTGGGAGATATTGATCGAACATAGATAAATGCAATAATGTTTTTAGAGGCTTTCACAGCAGACTGGTAGGATACGGACTGATTCCATCCACATAGAACATTGTCATTGGAACATTGTCCTTTTTGTTTTCGTAGTAGGACTGCATTAGTCTAAAATATAACGAGCATAACATCAGAGAAGGTGGTACGTCAAGAAGCAAGTGAAGTATTAGAAGACATTGAACATGTGATGGAGGTCAGGGAAGAGAGGTGAGGTGCTCAGGTTGAGGCTTATTAAATGTATACATGTTGAAGCCGAGATGTTGATGGACAGACAATATTTCCAAGGGAAACAGGAAAAGACAGGTCCTGCCAGGTTGAGGGTGAGTCGAGGGAGGGGGGTAAAAACTATTAGCTTTCATGATATGGGAGAGCGTATCATGAGAACACTTTTATTCTGAAATGTGAAAGGTTCAATCAGAGAAGCTGAGATGAGAAAAGGGACAAGAGGAAATGAGGGAGATGAGGGATAGGAGAGAGAGAGAGAGAGAGGCTAGAGAAATGATGAGAAGGAGGGCGGAGTGCATGAAAGAGACTGATGTGGGTGGACGGCTGTGCATTGCAGCAGAGGAGAGTTTGACAGGATCAGAGAGGAGAGAGGTGAAGGGGATGAAGGCAGTCAGAAGGGTGAAATTTACCAAAGACATATGGTGAAGGGAGCAGGAAATGACTAAACAAAGAGAATCAGAAATATTTGTGGGCAGAAAAGGGCAGCCAAGTCAATCAGCAGTATAAGGGGACATTCATAGAGAAGCTAAAGACAATTTAGGTTGATGGTGAGATGCCAGAAGGGGAATACATTGAGCATTTGCTTGCAGTCTGCTAAGGGGGATGAAGAGAGGAGAGGATGAAATGTGATCTGATTGTGAAGGAAACAGAAATACTCATGTCTACATGTCTCTGAATGGAGCAATCACACCCCAAAATTATGTGAAACCTTGTAATTTACTGATAAGACCACAACCCTCTAGCTATAGTCATGATCTATATTATGCTTATGTCAATCACAAACAGAAGTTCATGTGATTGACATCAATGATTAACAGTCAGTCTCCATTATTGCTTAGCTCTGTTCTTGATCATATTACTTAAACATTGTCTGAAAAGGATCAATATMTCTCACAAGAAAACCCCAGAGAAGCCACATCTCTTTGTGAGTATCAGTGAAACGAGCATTCTCTGTTATGGTCTCCTCTAGTAATGGCATTTCCCTGATCACCATATCCCCCCTGCAACCTTCTCTTCTTCTTCAGGAGAGCCTGAGTCAGATACCTGATGTGGCGACTCAATGGGAAAATCAAAGAGCAAAGTGGCCCTAAAAGCATTTCTGAGAGGCTTTTTTCACCTCCAGATTGAGCCAGACATCCATCACAAAAGAAATCTGTGTGATGTTCTGTGTGATTGCAGCTATTTAAATAATGTTCTTGAATATACGTATAAAGGTACCTCTATGATGAGCGTAAGTTTATGCGTTAAATTAAACTTATAAATGTGGCGGTACACCATTTTCAGCAATGCCTATGAGCTACGACAAACCATGCTTACTCATCGCACATAATTATCTGCATCCCAGTCTCTACCTGAAAGGTATGTAACAGTATAACTTTAGTACGTCCCCTCGCCCCGACCCGGGCGCGAACCAGGGACCCTCTGCACACATCAACAACAGTCACCCACGAAGCGTCGTTACCCATCGCTCCACAAAAGCCGCGGCCCTTGCAGAGCAAGGGGCAACACTACTTCTAGGTTTCAGAGCAAGTGACGTAACTGATTGAAATGCTAGTAGCGCGTACCCGCTAACTAGCTAGCCATTTCACATACGTTACACTACCCCCCTTTCAACCTCCTCCTTTTCGCCAGCAACCAGTGATCCGGGTCAACAGCATCAATGTAACAGTATAACTTAAACCGTCCCTCGCCCCGACCCTCGGGCCGCGAACCGGGGGACCCTCTGCACACATCAACAACTGACACCCACGAAGCGTCGTTACCATCCGCTCCACAAAAGCTGCGGCCCTTGCAGAGCAACGGGGCAAAACTACTTCTAGGTTTCAGAGCAAGTGACGTACTGAATTGAAATGCTAGTAGCGCGTACCCGCTAACTAGCTAGCCATTTCACCTCGTTACAGGTACACATTACTTACACTGGGAGACCCCAAAGTACTCAGTAGCCCTTTCCACTCACAGCCCTTGTCATCCTTTATACGGGTTGAAAATGGCAGATTTTGTCATTAATAGGCGCTTAATTGGAACGCAGTGGCTGTACAGTAAAATGATATACATGAAATCAGAGCTCAGGTTTCTGCTTCATCTGGTTTTGACTGACAGCCATTAGGGAAAGGGAAGCGGGGATACCTAGTCGTTGCACAACTTCCGCATTTAACCCAACCCTAGGCCATCCAGAGAGTTGCAGGGGGCTGCCTTAATCGACATCATCAGCAACCGGGGATCAGCTGTTGTGGGGGTTAACTGCCTTGGTCAAGGGCAGAACGGCAGATTTAGCATATTGTCGGCTCAGGGATTTGAACAAGCAACCGGTTACTGTCCCACCACTCTAATCGCTAGGCTCCCTGCCGTCCCAAGTTATAAATTTGAGCACTGCGCACGACAAGATGATGCCCCCATCCCTCCCGCCATTGGCGATTTTAGTGTGTAAATCTATTTGTTCAGCAATTTTGAAATGTACAGCAACAGAATTCAGAACATGGGCCGTTCTTACAGTATTCTCCCTGTACACCAAGTTAGAACTGTAGGATAAACAAAGGGGGCATATAAGCAGCGAATGAAAGCTCTTACAAAATTCCATGATTACGTTTCTCTAAAACAGGTTATAGGCTACATGTGCACCACCAAGTCAGAACAATAGGCAAATTATTATGGTGAGGCACATGGACTACTAACAGCTTACTACACAACATACACTTATTATTACTTTCTTAGTTACAGTATACATATCTCCCTGGCATATTACATAAATTATGCAGCAGCATACAATACATTTTTGGACTCACCTTGTTGTGCTGTGCTCACTTGAACAGGAAGGTGGAGCGGCGGTACTTCGTGGGCAACTTTTGTAATCAAATTTTGTCATCAAAGTCTGGCATTCTCTGGATTTATGGTGCTTATAAGACAACTAGGAACTCAGAAAAAAACGAACTTGAATCATGATGACGCCAGTGATCTTCAGGTCGTAGCTCTTGAAAGAGGCCCAAGTTCCCGACTTACAATTCCGAGTTGGATGCCGTTCAAAGCAGCGTTTTCTCTGTCGGAGCTAGTTTTTTTCAGATTTCCCAGTTGTCTTGATCTCACTGAAGTCAGATTTCCCAGTTCCCAGTTTCCAGTTGTTTTGAGCACGGCAGAAGTCATGCTGGATTGACAGCATGACCAATGTTGAATGTTTATAATTTTAAGCTTGGAAAAGACACCCTTAAAACAAGACTTGGGTCCCACACAAACACTCCACTAAATATCAGACTAGTGGTTGCTTTGCAATGCTTGCAGTTAGCCACTGATTCCTTCCAAACCACTCATCGTTGAATTTGCGATTTCAAACTTGTTGTGTAATGTTTATGTTCAATGGCCGARGAGCACCGATACATTTTATCTATAATTTCTCTCCATTATTTATCTTCATATGACAAGGATTAAAAAGGATTTGCCAGTAGATTGTCGACTTGATTCATGATGACTGCTAGCTAAGATTTTGAATGTATCAGTCCAATCAAAGCTACTGTAGATATAACCTAATTTGACATAATTTTTTCTACCAACCACTACACATTTAATTGAAATGACGATGAAACAAAGTTGATTCAACCAGTGCGTGTGGGCAGTTACAAGGATGCTTGCTTCAGTTCCTCAATGGGAAAACTAGGAGAGCACAGAAATGCACCTTATAGTTGAAGGCTCTTTCCTTGTCATAAAAGTGAGTTAGAATTACTCAGGAAATGTGGAGTTTGGAGAGGTGTGTGGGCACTTGGACCACCAGTTAGACCTCTCACTCAAACCCTTGTAATAGTTTTTTTCTGATCTTGGTATTTTAGAGAATTTTCAGATTTCGTTATTGACAAATGCTGTGAAAAGTATAGTTAATGTAAAATGCACATAAAATCAACAGTGTAACGTTTTGATTCAGTCTTGTGTCAGGTGAACTGTTGTGTCCTAATCTTCGGTCTGATAATTTCCCCATAATCTCCAAAGTGTTCTCTTTCAATTGCTACCATGGTCGTTTATATGCTTTGTGTAGTTTTTCTGTTAGAAACGTTTTAATTAGTCCATGTCCACATGGGCTAATTTCCACGAGTGTAAAGGGATAACCACACATATAGAAGAAATCAAACAACAATTTCAGGGAACGGTTTGTTTTGAGCTGTGACGTGTTTAGGAAGGCATCAAACTGCAGGGTAATTGAAGTACTTGCTATCTCTACACTGCTCTTGTTGTCTTCCGTCTGAAGACTTCTGCTGTCAATATGCCTGCACAGGTCAAATGTTGCTCTTCTCTTTTATGTCTCTCTTTTGTTCTCTCTCTCTTTCCCTCTCTCTCTTCCTCCAGCCAGACAGCTCAGCTCTTTAATTAGACAACAGGAAGAGATCATTTCACTGTGCCTTTTCATGGCTGCTTGTTTCAAGATGTCCCTGAAAAACCCATTTCCACTGAAAGAGACCATGCTCAGCAAGGTACTTTTCAGACTGTTTACAGAAAGTATAGGTCTGTAGCTGTTTTGATCAGATAGAGGGTGCTGCAAATTTGTGTTAATAGAAAATGACACCACATCGAGCTGTGTTCAAAGATGACTTTGAACACAGACTGTATGGGCTAAAATGGCTTGAGGGCATGGGGTTTTGGAGGCGAAAGCACCCCTATGACTATGAGTGGGATGATTTTACAGGTACTCCTCAAAGTCTCATATTTCCACCACACTCCTTTTTGCACATTTTGTGATGTAAGGCACATCTATCCATTGGTTTTGTGGGTTTTGACTCCTCGGAGATGAATAGTCAACAGGCATAAAAGGACTATGATCTATCTGGTCATTCAATCTCATAGCTGTGCTGTCTYCTTTTGCCTTAGAACTCAGAACACAATGTACTAAGGGGAACTTGGGGGAAAACAAAGAACTGCCTGTTGAGTCAGTCTTACACACAGCATGTCTCATAGGGTACAGTATACACCACTCCACCCACCAGTGTTGAAAATTACATAGCTGACACTCCACACCTGTCAGGARTTCCAAATAGTCAAAGAAGGCYATGTAAATCCAATTACAAAAGGTCTTCAGCAACWTTCCGGAAACGCTGATCATAAGTGTGTTAGAGATAATGGGTCTCTTTAAGAAGTGAACTGGCTGACACCGCCCTCTCTGCTGACTCCATTAAACATCTATTATCAGTCTGTCAGATTAAACAATCAACGGTAGATATGGAAATTCATCATTRACATCCCRGTTTGGGATATTMWATGGAAAAAAAACTGCATTCACAGAGGCAGTCAGAGGAGAGAGCGTTGAGCATGGAAACAGACACAAATAACAGGGCACAATGGGAGAGACCATTTCTAACAACGCCCTGCTAATGAAATGTTCTCATATGTAAGTCTGGTAAAGGCTATTCAAAAGGACACCAATATGGACCCGTGCAATATGGACCCGTGGCGTTATGGAACCGGTGCCCCCGCACATTGACTCTGTACCGGTACCCSCCTGTATATAGTCTCGCTATTGTTATTTTACTGCTGCTCTTTAATTACTTGTTCCTTTTATTTCTTATTCTTATTCTTATTTTTAAACTGAATTGTTGGTTAGGGGCTTATAAGTAAGCATTTCACTGTAAGGTCTACACCTGTTGTATTCGGCGCATGTGACTAATACAATTTGATTTGATTTTGAAATCACATTTGTCTGAAACTCATCAGAAGACAAAATGGTGCTATGTGAAATACACTGCTCAAAAAAATAAAGGGAACACTTAAACAACACAATGTAACTCCAAGTCAATCACACTTCTGTGAAATCAAACTGTCCACTTAGGAAGCAACACTGATTGACAATAAATTTCACATGCTGTTGTGCAAATGGAATAGACAAAAGGTGGAAATTATAGGCAATTAGCAAGACACCCCCAATAAAGGAGTGATTCTGCAGGTGGTGACCACAGACCACTTCTCAGTTCCTATGCTTCCTGGCTGATGTTTTGGTCACTTTTGAATGCTGGCGGTGCTCTCATTCTAGTGGTAGCATGAGACGGAGTCTACAACCCACACAAGTGGCTCAGGTAGTGCAGCTCATCCAGGATGGCACATAATGCGAGCTGTGGCAAGAAGGTTTGCTGTGTCTGTCAGCGTAGTGTCCAGAGCATGGAGGCGCTACCAGGAGACAGGCCAGTACATCAGGAGACGTGGAGGAGGCCGTAGGAGGGCAACAACCCAGCAGCAGGACCGCTACCTCCGCCTTTGTGCAAGGAGGACCACTACCAGAGCCCTGCAAATGACCTCCAGCAGGTCACAAATGTACAAATGTGCTACCTGGTTAAAGGTGAAAAAAATAAAAAATTCACTAGTGACAATTTAGCTTTTGCAACGAGACATTAAATATATTTAGAGCAATGGTATAAGAGAGTGTAGTTCTGTTCAGTTTGGACTTCAGTTTAACGCTAACCTTATCACAGGGACTTTGAAGCACTACAGCTGCATGCTAATCTTGGAATAAACTGACGATAGCAAATATCCATCTTTGACGACGCCACATAAAGGAATAGGTACTAGCTAGTAGTTGATAGTTAATGTTTGCTTTAGTTTGCGCGCTAGCTCTGCAAATTCAGCTAGTGTGTGAACCTGCAACATTAAAAAAATATATACATTGCTAAAGCGCGATTACTGGATTAACCTCACGTCAGTTACGTACACTGAGTGCCTTTCTGACAGTAGATACGAGCCCTCTATTACCTTGCCAGCTAAAGAACTGGCAGTGGATCAAACCATTGTAGGCAAAGGGCGGGGGGGTCGCAATCTTGTGAAACTTAAAAAACGCGCTATTAAGTGTCTATAATCAGCACAAGTGCTTTCATTGCGTATTATTAATATTATTGAAATTACATAGTTATGTTTACAGTGATATATTGGGGGGGACAAATCATATTTTTCCCAGGATGGGGGGTCGTGTCCCCCCCGTCCCCCCTGGGATTTCCGCCTATGGTCATGACGATCATCAATTCACTTTTTCCTCTTTTTCATCAGGATACTTAATGTAGTATTCAGTATTAAACAAAAATGTGCACATGTTTCACAGCATCAAACATTTTCCTTCGATTCGGATTCAGTTATTGATGTATCATGCAGTTTTTGCAAGTCATTCAATTACTTTTCATACCATTAATCATACAAGAACTTCAACATTGCAGAGACAATGTCGCCTTCCCAATCTCACTCTTGTAATACGCACTTCATTTGAATTCTTGTTTTAGCAGACAGCAATATTATTGAGTAGAACAGATAATCACTGACAGTGACAGCTCCCTGGGCACAGACGTCTATACAGTGTCTAGTCCACGTTGGTTCAATGTTATTTCATTCAAAAGATGTGAAAACAACGTTGATTCAACCAGTGGTGTGCCAGTGGGAGACCTTCTGTTTTGGTAGCAGTATTTATAGCGTACAATTCACTGAGAGAAGACAGGTACATGGTGCCACAATATGTACAAATGAGGCTGACTTTCTTACGCTGATTCCTTCAATCTGTAGGAGATGGATGCTGGTCAGATGAAGAAGAGGCTGAACTTAAGAAAGAGACAGACCGCCGTTAGAGGGCAAATAAACCCGTCTGGGAAGTCTTAAAATACCCCTTTAACTAGGGCAGCCTGTGCAGCGCGAGGAGGCTTGGGGTCGATTTGCACTACCACTACCCGCATCGACCCGCAGTGCCAACAACCTGTCCACAGACCCAGCAACTTGATCTCACCAGCTCATTTCYAGATTTGTCTGGACCCAGGACAGCACTTATATAACACACAACACGTCTCAGGACCTTGTGGTCCATAGAAAGGTGCAAGGGGAGGGGTGAGTGCCACGAGTCACTCACAGATGTCATGACTTTGGAACCCATATACAAGTGAGCTGCCCCCAAAGTGACCAGGCAGAGCCAAAGATAAAGTCTGGCACTTCCATTTTAAAGTTTAGGTTGCCAACTAAGCAAGTTCTGTAATCAGGCCTCTAAACCCAGCTGATATAGTAGGGTGTTTGAAGATGCATGGGCTCCGCATTCACAGCCATCCATTTCATTGGTGAGGTCTAGCAAGGGATTAAGGATGCCCTGCATATTGTTAAAGTAAATTGGTACCTTTCAATTCGCCAGGCCTGTCCGCCAGGCCTGTCCACAGTGCATAATGAATTCTAGTAATGAACGGGCGCTGTACAGGAGAGTACAGTATAAATTGTAAAGTGTTGTGCTGTGCAGGACGCATTTGTCACAATTAGCCAATATTTTGTGAGTGCCACAAGACAAATGTGTTCCTTTGGGAACCATGAAAGAGGACTGCTCTAATCTAATGTGAGTCATGCTTTCCCCAGCTCCAGGTAATGGCCTGGCATTACACTCCACAAAACTCTGTTGACTTGTCTTCCACACAGTGCCAGCCATGGGCTGGTCCTGGCCTCTGCTAGATTACCTAAGATTCACAAAAACACCCACCCAATTCTTATCAGTCCTTTTCAAAGATCAACTAGGTCAAAATTATTCCGCTGGTAGCAGCATGGTGCTGGTAACACTAAGAATATAAAGTTTAATATAAATCATCATTTAACGCGTTTACTTGTATAATACGTTTGTAAATAGATATTAAAAACATTTGTTTTAGGATAATTATTTGACCACATAATAATAAGAACCTTCAAATGTGGAAAATCCGGAGATCTCTCATATTCAACGTTATTGAAACACACAAGATGGTTGGCTGAATTATCTCTTGTGGCAGGCTATAAAAATAACTGCTCTCAACCAATTGAAGAGTTTAATGGATTTGTGGTCCCTCAGTAACCAAACCTTGCCAAAACTGTACCACTGTTCAGCCGATGCAACACAGCCAACGTGAATGTCAATTATCATTAGATCACTCTATCTTCCATTAAGCCCTGGTAATGAGAATATGTTTCATGCAATAACCACTCCAGACAACGTAGTGTGCATTGAAATGTGTTCTGCATTCCCGACATGAAAAGCTAAACCGCTGCCTACTGAGCATCTGTCTTCCCAGGGAGCGTGGTGGGAAAACTCGATAATTTCTCCACCTCATTAAGCCTGTGGATCCCCTGGTTTCATTAGAATCCAGCCATTCCACACAGTATGTCAACAGGCTGGCTGCAGCTGTGAGAACATGTCTTGGAGCCTCTCGGCACACAACCCAGGCAGAACCAGAGGGATATATTACCATGCATATTGAGTGTAAACTTCAGGTCCACACCCAACCCCAAGTACGGTATATCAAACATCAATCTATTGCAAAACAGTATGAAAACACAATTTCCTGGGCCGTGTTTCTATGGTAACCTCATATATGGTGACAGCCTCTGATAGAGGTGTTGATATAAGAACGACAGCTGCTGTGATAGTCTGCACCCTGAAAAACACACACCCACAGAAAGAAATYAAAACATGTWATAAATTGTATGATCTCTATGCACACACCTAAATAAACAAGTTACGTCATTGTTGGTAATTGTTAGGTTTAAAACTTTCCTCAAAAACACATGAATCAGAAAGTTCTGTAGTTCTACTACATATTGGTAGATTCGAGTGGTAAAACAGAACAACTTTGAACACTAAAAAAATCCAATCGGAGGTCATTTCAAATAAAAATCTCCAATGAGGTGTCTAATCATAACTTCATTCYTTTCAGTGTTGAAACTAGGCCATGAGCAGCAACAAAGATCATATCATTTTCTCAAATGAACGCAGTCAGTGCAAAGGGCAATAAAGCCGAGACACAACTCCCCGCTCACTCTGAATAATGGGGTCAAGTGCCAGCACTCACTYTAGATTTCATTTCCTCTCCCTGATCTCGTTATCTGGCTTGGGCTTCATTGCGTCTTATTGTCAGTCTGCGTTTTTAAGCCTTTTCCTAGGCTCGGACATTTTAATTGTCTGTCTAGTCACTTCCACTGAGTACTGGCATTGCCAAGGCAAAATGTCAGACACCTATGCATCCCGATGAAGTCATTTAAATCGTYATGTGTGTAATCGTATTCTAAATGGCTTTAATTTGCTAAAGACCAACACCGCATTGATTTAACATGCAGTAATCAGTACGTCTATACAATTTGAGGGAGGCTTTTTTCTTGTTGTATAGAAAATGTTATGCATTTAAAATGCTAGGCAATATTCAAACGTTTTTTTTCTGTGAAAAAAACATTTACAATTTGGAGTTWGTTTCTGCTTTCTTACATCCCAACATGGATGTGTAGAGCTGAACTGCATTATTTTGGTTATCATAAATAACATAACAGATTTATCAAACCAGAGTGTGAACACATTTAATTAACTGTGCATGCAATGCCAGGCTCAGAGAAGAGATGCCCACACGACTATACGACTACAGCACAGTGCCTCAATGCATACAACTTCAGAAGACGTGAACAGACAGAAGCTAATGAAATTCTGTACGCTCTGCCTGACTTTTTGGGCTAACAGCTAWCTTTGGCCACAGTCTGAGGCCTTTTAAGGTTATGATATCAAGTCCAATAGAGAATGGTGATGTCTTCCTGCCTGGTGACATCACCAGGTGGTAAATGAGTTTCCCCTCCCCACTCAGAACACTCCCAGACCACTCTTGGTAAGAAGTTGTTTTTGTTTCTTTTTGACTTTTTGATTGAAAACAATCACAGTAATGGACTTAATTTCTACCCAGAAATTATTTGATATTGAGCTAAAAATAACTGCATTGGGCCTTTAAGCTATAATAGTGTAAATGTCATTTTTTGGGATGAATGTGAAAGTGATTCATGTTTGAGATCCCATTAGGAGACATGTTAAGGCATGGTCAACTGGATCAGGCCTCAGGTTTACTTTTCATCTGCTGACTGGAGCTAATGGATCAGATGAAATGACGATTAAGCTTTAGAAGTGGAGTAGGAGTGGGGTGATTGTCTTAAGTACTGAGATGTTGAGATGACTGAATAAATATACTCTTATTCACTTCCCTCCACTACAATGAATAGGCCTTTCCATCATCTGATTATTCTCTGGTGCAGAATAGGGCTTATGATGATCACTTTTTGTCTAGCACGTCTGGCAATTGTCAATCTCCTGCTGTGTATGAACGACTTTAAAGTGGTCATTGAGCACCATACACTACGCACCACAAGTAACACGATTTTGAAATGGAATAAGTTGACCATACCTGGTATTCTGTGGAACACTGGGTGAAATAATGTTATGGAGATAGATGTGGTGAAGAGTTGATTGGAGTCAGAGGGCATTGAAGAAGAGGAGAGAGAATTTGTTAGTTTGGCTCATGGAGATGCTTCAGCCTCGAAGTAAAGCAGGAACTTTTGATACATCTTTTTTTATATATTGCATTACCACACTGCACAWATGAAGAACACACAGACTTGTAAGTGGAAATCGGGCATCATGCTCCGTAAGACCAGAGAGCTGTTGAGAGGATTATCTCCTCCCGAATATAACACAGCATTACGCTGTATGCAATTTATTTGAAATATTATCTCAGATGATGGAGTGCAGTAATCTGAGTGTTAATGGGAAAACCTCCCACTGAGGGTGACACATGATGGGGGAATACATGAGAGCTAAGTCTCCTTTACAGTTCTCTTCTATGTATCAATGTTTAAAAGTCACCTGGCTGATCTCAGGTCAGAGAGCATATCTATCCACAAGCTATAGTTACTGTGGTACAATGATATTTGTTGATATTAGGCCTTCCGAGTGGCGCAACGGTCTAAGGCACTGCATTGCAGTGCTTGAGGCATCACTACAGACCCGGGTTTGATCCCAGGCTGTGTTGCAGCTGGCCGCGACCAGCAGACCCATGAGGCGGCGCCCAATTGTCTCAGCGTTGTCCGGGTTAGGGGATGGTTTAGCCGGCCGCGATGTCTTTGTCCCATCATGCTCTAGTGACTTTGGTTGTACTGTGTTTCCTCTGACACATTGGTGCATCTGGCTTCCAGGTTAAATAAGCAGTGTGTCAAGAAGCAGTGCAGCTTGGCAGGGTCACGTTTGGACGCATGGCTCTCAACCTTTGTCTCTCCCGAGTCCGTACAGGAGCTGCAACGATGGGACAAGACTCTAACTACCAATTGGATATCACAAAAAATAGGTCAAATAATATTTGTTGTTGTTTGAGTAATACAAGTGTGATGTCAAATCAAATGTGCACATGTCAATGAATGGTTTAAATGTTTAAGACCAAAACACAGCTGCAAAACATTTAAAGTTAGAGAAATTAAAGATCTGGGAGAAGTCTAGGGTGAAAGGGGAAATATCTAAGATATTCTCAGTGAACACCACTATTTTCTTCTGATTTATTTGCCTAGCTGCTTTTTCAAAATTGGTAACAGTTGATACGTTTTATTTGTAGATGCTGTAGCCCATGTCCTTGATAAAGTGTCTTTTCATGAACCTMGCAATAGACRGCATCACAAATACCGTAGATGGCTGGAGCTGCATTCGTGCCTAGAATGAATCAGTCTGGTTTCAATTTTGAACTGACTGGCTGGTTTCTCAAAGAAAAGCCTGACGCTTTCTTGTTCCCCTACAATCTGCCTTCCTCCATTTTCTTCTTCATTTTCTTCGGGGTCCTCTGAAGGATAGATTACAAATGATAAAAGTGGGTTTTGCATCCAATCTCCCCAACACAATGCCCAAGCACTCTGCCATGCCTTCTCTAATGAGGTCATTATTATGCATATCTCAGATATTTGGAGGAATGCGGCTTAAAAGCTTAGACGTTTTAATTGATTAAGTAAAGCAGCCTCCATTTGCAAC
The DNA here is from genome assembly GCF_002910315.2 of Salvelinus sp. IW2-2015. Taxonomy (NCBI): domain Eukaryota; kingdom Metazoa; phylum Chordata; class Actinopteri; order Salmoniformes; family Salmonidae; genus Salvelinus; species Salvelinus sp. IW2-2015. The sequence goes on from NW_019943112.1 coordinate 175,040, forward strand.
ACAGATGGTTGTGTTCATGAAGGTCATAATATTTGAACGCCATATTCAAGCATTCTAATTAAATATCGCTATATTCTGAATGCTATACAGCGCATTCGGAAAGTATTCAGACCCTTCACTTTTTCCACATTTTGTTACATTACAGCCTTATTCTTAAATGGATTAAATCGTTTCCCCCTTAAATCGTTTCCCCCTTCATCAATCTACACACAACACCCCATAATGACAAGCAAAAACAGGTTTTAAGAATTTTTTTCAAAAAATAATTTAAAGAAAATGAAATCTTACATTCACATAAGTATTCAGACCCTTTACTCAGTACTTTGTTGAAGCACATTTGGCATCGATTACAGCATCGAGTCTTCTTGGGTATGACACTACAAGCTTGACGCTACAAGCTTGGCACACCTGTATTTGGGGAATTTCTCCTATTCTTCTCTGCAGATCCTCTCAAGCTCTGTCAGYTTGGATGGGGAGCGTCGCAGGACACACCTATTTTCAGGTCTGTCCAGAGATGTTCAAGTCCYGGCTCTGGCTGGGCAACTCAAAGACATTCAGATACTTCTCCCGAAGCCACTCCTGTGCTGTCTTGGCTGTGTGCTTAGGGTCATTGTCCTGTTAGAAGGTGAACCTTCGCCCCAATCTGAGGTCCTGAGTGCTCTGGAGCAGGTTTTCATCAAGGATCCCTTTGTACTTTGCTTCGTTCATCTTTCCCTTAATTCTGACTAGTCTCCCAGTCCCTGCCACTGAAAAACATCCCCATAGCATGATGCTGCCACCACCATGTTTCACCGGAGGGAGGGTATTGGCCAGGTGGTGAGCGGTGCCTGGTTTTCTCCAGACGTGATGCTTGACATTCAGGCCAAAGAGTTCAATTTTGGTTTCATCAGACCAGAGAATCTTATTTCTCATGGTCTGAAAGTAACCTTTAGTTGCCTTTTGGGAAGCTCCAAGCGGGCTGTCATGTGCCTTTTACTGAGGAGCGTCTTCCGTCTGGCCACTTTACCGTAAAGGCCTGATTGGTGCTGCTGCAGAGATGGTTGTCCTTCTGGAAGTTCTCACATCTCCACAGAGAGCTCTKCACATCTCTGGAGCTCTGTCAGCGTGACCATCGGGTTCCTGGTCACCTCCCTGACCAAGGCCCTTCTCCCCAGATTGCTCAGTTTGGCTGYGCAGCCAGCTCGAGGAAGAGTCTTGGTGGTTCCAAACTTCTTCCATTCAAGAATTATGGAGGCCACTGTTTTCTTGGGGACCTTCAATGCTGCAGACACAATCCTGTCTCTCAGCTCTACGGACAATTCCTTCGACATCATGGCTTGGTTTTTGCTCTGACATGCACTGTCAACTGTGGGACCTTATATAGACAGGTGTGTGTCTTTCCAAATCATGTCCAATCAATTGAATTTACCACAGGTGGACTCCAATCAAATTTTAGAACAGTCTCAAGGATGATCAATGAAAACAGGATGCACCTGAGCTCAATTTCGAGTTTCTGTTTTCGCTTTGTCATTATGGGGTATTGTGTGTAGATTGATTTTATTTTTTGAATCCATTTTAGAATGAGGCTGTAACGTAACAAAATGTGGAAAAAGTCAAGGGGTCTGAATACTTTCCGAATGCYCTGTATATAAGTGAATGTCATGCTGCCTTTCCTTAGTCCAGGAAAGCAACACCAAGATGATATTCGATCAGCATCGCCTTGAGACATGAACATCATATTCCTAGTAAAGCAACTSATTCACTACCTTCCTGAAAATTTTCCATAACAATGTATTCTGGAGAGGTATTAATATTTAATGTATGCACAAGCCATTTTTGGAGGTAAAAATCTCTCCTTGACAAATGATCTGTGGTCAGTTTTGAACTGAAATACTGTTCAGATCAGGGAGAAGCACTAAGGTTGTTAATCATGACTTGTAGACTAGCCTGGAGTACAGACTCTTGCAGTAGAGGGGTATTTTACCACTCATTCTCCAGTCTAATGTCACAGCTTTTTATATCACTCTTGTTAGTTTGTCTTAATTATGTTGCAAATCCACTGTACTTAGAGTTGTTAAAGGCTTGTCTCATTATCTTTGCATTACCCTTTTTATCAGGATGCTCTTACTTGCCAGGTTTGACAGTTTTCAACAAAATGTTACCCTTCATTATGCACTCTTTTAAAAAAGGGTTTCAAAAGAGTTATTCTCTCCCCATTAGATAACCATTTTTGGTTCCAGGTGAAACACTTTTTGGGAAAGGCTTTTGTCATTTCTACACGTGAGGATCACAATGGATCAGATCAGCTTGGCAAAGACTGACAATCACCAGACCCTCTTCCACCCGCAAAGGGGGGGGGAGGAGGGAACGGTGGGGGTTTTGACACCTTCACACCRGGTCGTAAAATTTAAGCAGGAGAGAACTCTCTTTCTGTCTCTCTAGTATTGGGATTGAGATGTCTTTTGTCTCCAGAAGACTTTTACCCGCCAAAAACTCTGACGTCCAAAAAGTGGATAATGGAACAAAAATTCTACCATAAAGAATGTGGGAAATGGTCAGTGGGGAGATGTAGAAAACGAATGTGATATTGCTTTTCATTTTGTGATGTTATAAAAAACGGTATGGACCAAATACTGTAACTTGGAATGAATACCCCCTTTATATGTCAKGTTTCCATCCAATACGTTGTGCATAGGATATAAAAAATTATGAAGATATTTGTGTTAAGATAGGAATGGGATTTTAGGAGTCATAGGGGATAACTTCTAATCATATCCTTTGCACAGTAACTAGCCACACCCCGAGTGAGGTCAGAAAAGCGTGTCAATGTGATGGAACCGCCCTTTTCGACCAGAGTGCTTAATAAATGACTGTTATCCATATATAACTTATATATCTTCTAGAGTTTAATTCGGGAGATGGTAACTCGTTTAACAACTTCTTCCGTGGTGCCCCAAATCCTATTGAGTTAGTTGATTCATTTAATCGGGTAACAATTAAACATATTTAGTGGATTAAATAAATAACAGTTATCAGATTAATGAAGGTAAAGTCATGACAAGTTCTACATGGAACCCAATAGGTTTTTACCTGGGACCAAAAGTTTTTTTACCTGGAACCAAAAAGGGTTCTTCAAAGGGATTTCCTATGGGGACAGCCGAAGAACCGTTCCAGGTTCTAGATAGCTGTTATATTATTGCTCCTCTCACCATGTATCCTTGCATTAAAGTCCTTTACACTGAGCTGAATTAGTGGATGTAAATATATACTTGAAATCATGCTCTATTGGTTGCAATTTGAGACACTTTTTTGACCGAAGAGAGCCTTTTGTCACTTCTAAACTCAAACCACAACCATCCACCTTAAGGCAGAGTCTTTCAGTGCTGCTGCTGTGTGACTGGTGCAATTTGACCTCAATGTAGGTTTCAGGGTAGTTATCTAATGTGGGGCAGCAGAGATTGCATTGTATCCATGGGGCCTGCCAGAGACTGCATTTCTGGGAACCTTTGGAGGGACACAAACTGTGGATTGACGGCAGCATTCGCGTGAAACTGAAAGCGCGAACCACTGCTTTTAACCAGGGCAAGGTGACCGGAAGCATGACCGAATACAAACAGTGTAGCTATTCTCTCCGCAAGGCAATGCAAACAGGCTAAGTCTCAGTACAGAGACAAAATCGAGTCGCAATTCAACAGCTCAGACACAAGAGGTATGTGGCAGGGTCTACAGTCAATCACGGATTACAAAAAGAAAACCAGCCCCGTCGAGGACCAGGATGTCTTGCTCCCAGACAGGCTAAACAACTTTTTTGCCCCCTTGAGGACAATACAGTGCACTGACACAGCCCCCTACCAAAACCTGCGGGCTCTCCTTCACTGCAGCCGAGGTGAGTAAAACATTTAAACGTGTAACCCTCGCAAGGCTGCAGGCCCAGACGGCATTCCCAGCCGCGTCCTCAGAGCATGCGCAGACCAGCTGGCTGGGTGTTTTACGGACATATTCAATCAATCCTTATCCCAGTCTGCTGTTCCCACATGCTTCAAGAGGGCCACCATTGTTCCTGTTCCCAAGAAAGCTAAGGTAACTGAGCTAAACGACTACCGCCCCGTAGCACTCACTTCTCGTCATCATGAAGTGCTTTGAGAGACTAGTCAAGGACCATATCACCTCCACCCTACCGGACACCCTAACCCACTCCAATTTGCTTACCGACCCAATAGGTCCACAGACGACGCAATCGCAACCACACTGCACACTGCCCTAACCCATCTGGACAAGAGGAATACCCATGTGAGAATGCTGTCATCGATTACAGCTCAGCATTTAACACCATAGTACCTCCAAACTCGTCATCAAGCTCGAGACCCTGGGTCTCGACCCCGCCCTGTGCAAACTGGGTCCTGGACTTCCTGACGGGCGCCCCCAGGTGGTGAGGGTAGTAACAACATCTCCACCCCGCTGATCCTCAACACTGGGGCCCCACAAGGGTGCGTTCTGAGCCCTCTCCTGTACTCCCTGTTCACCCACGACTGCGTGGCCATGCACGCCTCCAACTCAATCATCAAGTTTGCGGATGACACTACAGTGTAGCTTGATTACCAAACACGACGAGACGGCCTACAGGGAGGAGGTGAGGGCCCTCGGAGTGTGGTGTCAGGAAAATACCTCACACGTCAACGTCACAAAACAAAGGAGATGATGTGGACTTCAGGAAACAGCAGAGGAGCACCCCTATCCACATCGACGGGTCAGTAGTGGAGAAGGTGGAAAATTTTAAGTTCCTCGGTGTACAATCACGGACAAAACTGAATTGGGTCCACCCACACAGACAGCGTTGTGAAGAAGGCGCAGCAGCGGCCTCTTCACCTCAGGAGGCTGAAGAAATTTCGGCTTGTCACCAAAAGCACGTCACAAACCTTCTACAAGATGACCATCGAGAGCATCCTGTCCGGGCTGTATCACCCCTGGTACGGCACTGCTCCGCCCACAACCGTAAGGTCTCCAGAGGGTAGTGAGTCTGCAGACGCATCACCGGGCAAACTACCTGCCCTCACAGGACACCTACACCACCCGATGTCAAGCTAGGAAAGGCCATAAAGATCATCAAGGCAAACAACCACCCAGCCACTGCTGTTCACCCGCTATCATCCAGAAGGCGAGGTTCAGTAAGGTGCATCAAAGCAGGGGACCGAGAGACTGAAAAACAGCTTCTATCTCCCAAGGCCATCAGGACTGTTAAATCAGCCACACTAACATTTAAGCGGCCGTGCCACATACTGCACTCAACTCCAGCACTTGTAAAAATGGGGAATTGATGGAATTATGTAAAAATGTTAGCCACTAGCACTTTAAGCAATTGCCACTTAATACAATGTTTACATAACCCTACATTACCCATCTTCATATTATATACTGTACTCTATATCATCTACTGCATCTTGCCATCTTATGCAATCAATGTACGCACTAGCCATTTTAAACTATGCCACTTATGTTACATACCCTACCAGTACTCATCTCATACGTATATCCTACTCTATCCATCTACTGCATCTCCATGCGTTCTGTACCACCACTCATTCATTATATCTTTATGTACATATCTTTCTCCTTTACACTTGGTGTGTGTGCTGTAAGGTAGTAGTGTGGAATTGTTAGGTTAGATTACTGTTGGTTATTACTGCATTGTTCTGGAATAGAAGCAACAAGCATTTCGGCTAACACTCGCATTAACATCTGCTTAACCCAGGTGTATGTGACTAATAAATTTGATTTTGATTTGATTTGATTTGAAACTGCTTTAAAGCAATGCACTTGTGATGGCCACTCCTCCGCAATTGCATGCATCAGCAGTCTGTTTCAAGCTCCATCATCCCCTCTGTGTCAGGTGGGCAGACAATAAATATATTTTCCACTAAAAGTAACAGCCCCTACATAATATGTATCAGTG